>NC_041390.1:492195478-492235265 GCF_002162155.2 Triticum dicoccoides | reverse complement strand
ACATGATCTGCTTGGAGTACAAGGCAAGCCAGAATATTTCCTACTCTAACCTATGTTTCCTAATACAATCACGTTACTCAACATCACCCCGCAGTCACAACGGTAGCGACGCAGACGGTGAGACTGGAGAATAATCCGAAGGCAAGCCGACGGACACCCCCCCCCACACACACACACACAGTCGTAACGGTCGACGCATCGCGGAGTCGTGGCTGGAGTGGAAACCAACAAGGTTGCTCAAGCAGGCGGTAGCCCTTTGTGTCGTTTGTCGATGTAGCCGAGAGCCGAGCGTGGTGCAGCCGTGGTCGAGGTAGCCGCGCGAAGAATGTCGTGGTCGATGTCGAGTCGGGGAGCCAGTGTCGAGGATGTCGTCATGGAGCCGCAGGCGCAAGAGGGCGCCGAGTTAGCTGATACGTCCATTTTGCATCATGCTTTTATATCAATATTTATTACATTATGGGCTGTTATTACACATTATGTCACAATACTTATGCATATTCTCTCTTATTTTACAAGGTTTACATAAAGAGGGAGAATGCCGGTAGCTGGGATTCTGGGCTGGAAAAGGAGCAAATATTAGAGACCTATTCTGCACAGCTTCGAAAGTCCTAAAACTTCACGAAAGTCATTTTCAGAATATATAAAAAATACTGAGCACAAGAAGTTCACCAGGGGAGCACACCCTGCCCACGAGGGTGGGGTGCGCCCTACCCCCTGGGCGCCCCCCTACCTCGTGGCCCCCCTGGTGGCCCTCTGATGGCCATCTTCTGCTATATGGAGTCTTTCGATGAGGAAAAAATCATAAGTCATCTTTCCGAACGAGACTCCGCCGCCACGAGGCGGAACCTTGGCGGAACCAATCTAGGGCCCTGGCGGAGCTGTTCTGTCGGGGAAACTTCCCTCCGGGAGGGGGAAAATCATCGCCATCGTCATCACCGACGCTCCTCTCATCGGGAGAGGGCAATCTCCATCAACATCTTCACCAGCACCATCTCCTCTCAAAACCCTAGTTCATCTCTTGTCTCCAAGTCCGGGATTGGTACCTGTGGGTTGCTAGTAGTGTTGATTACTCCTTGTAGTTGATGCTAGTTGGTTTATTTGGTGGAAGATCATACGTTCAGATCATATATGCATATTAGTACCCCTCTAATTATGAACATGAATATGCTTTGTGAGTGGTTACGGTTGTTCCTGAGGACATGGGAGAAGTCTTGCTATTAGTAGTCATGTGAATTTGGTATTCGTTCGATTTTTTGATGAGATGTATGTTGTCTCTCCTCTAGTGGTGTTATGTGAACGTCGACTACATGACACTTCACCATTATTTGGGCCTAGAAGAAGGCATTGGGAAGTAATAAGTAGATGATGGGTTGCTAGAGTGACAGAAGCTTAAACCCTAGTTTATGCATTGCTTCGTAAGGGGCTGATTTGGATCCATATGTTTCATGCTATAGTTAGGTTTACCTTAATACTTTTGTTGTAGTTGCGGCTGCTTGCAATAGAGGTTAATCATAAGTGGGATGCTTGTCCAAGTAAGGACAGTACCCAAGCACCGGTCCACCCACATACCAAATTATCAAAGTACCGAACGCGAATCATATGAACGTGATGAAAACTAGCTTGACGATATTCCCATGTGTCCTCGGGAGCGCTTTACATCATATAAGAGTTTTTCCAGGCTTGTCCTTTGCTACAAAAAGGATTGGGCCACCTTGCTGCACTTTATTTACTTTTGTTACTTGTTGCTCGTTACCAATTATCTTATCACAAAACTATCTATTACCTATTATTTCAGTGCTTGCAGAGAATACCTTGCTGAAAACCGCTTATCATTTCCTTCTGCTCCTCGTTGGGTTCGACACTCTTACTTATCGAAAGGACTACGATAGATCCCCTATACTTGTGGGTCATCATTAGCATGGGCGCAGTGGTGTCGAAGTAGTGGTGCGTCGGGAAGAAGATGTTGTTGACGACGCGTCGCGGCGGGTTTGCCAAGCCCGGGGACACATCGTAGACGAAGGCACGCACCGATGTTGCCAGCAGCGGGCATGCGTAGACGAACGAAGACGAAGTTGACGAAGCGCCACACCAGGCTTGCCAGGCCCGGGGAAACGTCATGGACGAAGGCACGCATCGGTGTTGCCAGCACCGGGCATGCATAGATGAGGATCTGCACAAGTTGTACGCCATGTCGGAGGAGTCGGAGAGGCCAGCAGAGAAGGACTCGACGACGGTTGCGGCGTCAATCAGTGCGGAACCGATGTCGCCTGCGGTTGTCGGAGTAGATGAAGTGGTCGGGGTAGATGACGACGACGCTGGCGACGGGCTGGTGCTGGACGAAGACGAAGGAGGTGGACGGGCAGCGGCGGCTATGTGAGTAGCGGCGGCTATGTGAGTAGCGGCGGCGGCCAAGAAGAGCGGTGGCGGCGGCCTGACGACGGCGGCGGCGGCCTGACGGCGGCGGCCTGACGGCGGCGGCGGCTAGGTTAGGAGCGCGGCGGCGGTGCTCGAAGTAGCCGAAGAACCCGACAGCATGACGAAGACCGGCATGGACGGTGGCGTTCCCGTGCCAAGGGAGGTAGCGCGACGCATACCACGGGAAGTCAACGCGCGTTGATGACGAAGTGGACCGTGGGCCGCCGTGCTACGACCCAAAGGGGCGACGCAGCGGCAGCGGGCAGGTCGGGGTGACGGCGGGAAGACCTCGGGGCGGCGGCAAGGACCGCGGGCCACGGCGCGACAGCCCGAAGGGGCGGAGCGGCGGAGGAGCGCGGGTCGGTGCAACCGCGGGGACGGTCTCTGGACGGCGGCGTGGACCGCGTGCCACGCTCGCTTCGGCCCGACGGGGCAACGCAGTGGCGGCGCGAGGGTCGGTGCCGCCACGGGGATTACCTGGAGCGGACGGCCTCTGGGCGGCGGTGGACCGCGGGCCGCGATACTACGGCCCGAAGGGGCGACGCAGCGGTGACGAGGCTCGGTGCAGCTGGGAGAAGAACCACGGGGCGGCGGCGCTGCGGCCCGACGGGGCGACACAGCGGCAGCCCATTGCTCGATCGGTAGAGGGGCGCGCTAAACTCGGGACGGTCTTCACGGGGCCTGCATAGGCGCTCGCAACCGATGGGCCAGGTCGGTCGCACGGCGTAGATGAGGCGGATCGCGGCGGCGGACGGGTGATCAATCCGATCGCGTGCGAGGTCTGGGACGCCGCTCGGTGGAGGCGCGATGGCAGCGGAGTCCGAGATGAAGCCAGCGGCGGCGGGCGGCAGGGCGGCTATGATTGGCCGCCACATGGCGCAAGGCCGCCGGGTCGGGGTGATGCAGGAGTCCCGGTCGGAGCAGGGCGGTGACAGCCGGCGTAGATCGACGCCGTCGCGCGAACGGCGGCGGTGAAGGGCCGCCGCATGACACGAGGCCGCCGGGTCGGTGCGACCGGCGGGCCGACGCAAGGACGCCGCGTGAGGTCGCCGGGTCGGGGCGACCGACGGGCAGATGCGCGGACGACGCGCGAGGCCGCCGGGTCGGTTAAGAAGCCGGCCGATCGCGCCGGTGTTGGAGTAGAGGCGCACGGGGTTGACGGCGATGGTGGGCGACGCAAACCGGATCACATGAACTGAAAAACTAAAAAGAAGACGCCGATCAAAGCGACTGGCGAGAGAGAGAAAATCCGGATCAAAGGATCGGAAAAAAAGACTCTCTAGAGCAGCCGGCCAACACGGCCGGCGGACGAACCTAGGTACGGGCGGGGCGGCCCCCGGCTGCGGTCATGGAGGCCGACCGCCCCAGGGGCAGCGCGCGGGTGCGGAAGCGGCGGCGCTAGGTTTTAGATCGTGATTAGGCTGATATCATGTTAGAAGGGAGAGAGGGACTTGGCGGAATAGTTCATTGTATTGCTTGAGCCTCGTGGGCGTATATATAAAAGTACATGATGTACTTAAAATACAAGACAAGCTGGAATATCTTCTAATCTAACCTATGTTTTCTAATACAATCATGTTATTCAACATCCCACACGGTCACAATAGTAGTGACACAGATGATGAGACTGAAGAAAAATTCAAAGGCAAGCCGACGGACACGGCTCAATAACCCTAGCTTCTGTCGTTGCATCGTACCGATGAAGTTAGTAGAACTTGGTAGGAGTAGTTGAACGTGTACGTAGCATGCCTAGACGCAGCTCGACGCCCTCCGGTGCGCCGCCGGCCTTGGCCATCCGTGCACATCATCGGCCACGTTTGCTAGCGGCTCGCTGTCGCTGTCGCAGGCGCCGGCTGCCGTCCCTGCCGCCAGCTCCGTCCTCTGCCCCGGAACCACCTTCGCGTCGAGCTCCTCCATCAGCTCGGCGAACCGCAGGTCCCCTGGTGCGACGGCGGCGCCGGCCAGGACGGCAGCCCTGGCGGAGCCGTAGCGCTCGAGGTTGATGCACGCGCGGGCTTTCCGGAGGTAGGCCCTGTGCATGGTGGGGTCGAGGTCGGCGGCCCTGGTGGCGTCGGCGGCCGCGGCGGCGAAGTTGCCCGCCCTGATGAGCGCCTGCGCTCGCTCGGCGTAGAGCGCCGCGGTCGGCGGGCCGTCGTGGATCGCCTCCGTGAACAGCAGCGCCGCCGCCTCAGCCTGACTGACGTCCATGGATTGATGGATTGATTAATCGCTTTGTGTCTTTCCTCTTTCACTTTGGAGACCGATGATGCGCGCGCCGGCGGCGAACTTATTTGTTCTGATTATACCCAAAAAACCAGCAGCAAGGATCTTCCACGTACGCCGACGGCCGTGGTACGCGGTCTTGCCGTGCAGAGAAATTTCCATAAGTAATAATACCGCACCGACTTAAAATCCACTAAATTTGAGACGCAATCCGGGAGGACTTTTGAAGTATTTAAGGATTAGTCTTACAGGTCATATTTTCCTTTATGGTAATGATATATGGTGAACGTTCGCTGGGAGTGAGATCCCAGCGAACGCCCCAAAGACACACAGTTCAGATTGGAAGGATGACAGTTATTGACGAAAATTGCACTAAAAATAAAGAGTTGTCATGCTTTTTCTGAAACTGTTACCACCCCAACACTAAAAGTGTCATCCCACACGATTAGCAAATGTCATGCGCAGCGAACGTGCGCTGGGGATTAGCATGCTTCCTTTAAAACTTTGGAAAAAAATATAAAGCTCATCTACACCCATGCATGAATGGTAAATTCAAAAAAAAAAAGAAATTCAGAAGAAAAAGAAAACTGATTTTTTTTGGCATCCAAGATGCTCATATGCACAAAGTGCGTGCAAAATTTTGTGGTGTTTGGACATCTGAGCAGCTCATGCCAAAAAAAATATCAAAATTCACGTGTCTGAGAAACTTTAAAAAAGAACACTATTCAAAGTCAGATTTATTTTTGGCAAGAGCTCCTCAGATGTCCAAACATCATGAAATTTTGCATGCACCTTGCACACAAGAGGATCTTGGATGCTTAATTTTGTTTTGATTTTTTTACTAATTTTTTAATTTACTATTCATCGGGTGTAGATGAGCCTGGCCACCATTTTGAATTATCGCTATAGCTATATCTATGTACCAATATAAAAAGGCCCTAAGGGGCAAATCCAACTAATCTCAGCTATCAAATAAGGTCAATTAAACAACCTAAATTGCTCCAACGGTGAGCGCTCAACATGTTTAGCGCATAATTAATATCATGTCAAATAACAATGTATGTATTAATCACATAATTAACACGCAAATAATATTTTTCTGCAATTAATATACTTTCTGATATCAACATGAATTGCATGTATGCATTTACTACTAGTAGTAATGTTAAGTGGAAGTCCTTTTCAACCTAGAGTGGTTTTGTCCCCGGCAGACGAACTATTGACAATGTCCTTATATTGCTTATGAGTATGTACATAAAATCAAAAATAAAGGGGCGGGCCAAAGATTATTTATGTGCAGTTAAATTGGATATGCACAAGGTCTATGATCATGTTGCATGGGTCTTCTTACGTAATGTGATGCAAATAAACTGGGGTTTCATGACCAATTTATAGAGATAATGATGGCTTGTGTTACCTCTGTGAGATATAAGCTGAGATATAATTCTCAAGATATGGATCCTCTCACCCCTACTAGAGGAATTAGGTAAGGAGATCCGCTCTTTCCCTACATTTTCCTCCTATGTGCAGAAGAGTTTTCTAATATGTTGCAGTATGAAGAAGATGTTGATGACATTGATGGAATTCAAGTGTCCAAAAATGAACCATCGGTATCACACCTTATATTTTTTATGACTCTTTAATTCTTATGAGTGTGGATGTTTAAATGTAAAGTTTCCTCGCAACAAGTTCTAAATACCTACGTCAAAGTTTGGATCAATTTGGCAAAATCAAGTATATTTTTGAACGCTAATACTAGAGATTTGTCAACAATTACATATTGATACTGAGGCTCTTTCTGAAAAGTGATAGGAGTGATTGTTTCAGGCACTTTAAGAATGAAACAGAGAATCAAGGGTGGATGGAAAAACAATTATCTACTGGAGGTGAAGAAATTTTGCTAAAAGGCGGTAGCCCAAGCTATCCCGGTTTTTTCTGTCCTTTTTTGTTTGCCGTAAGGGATTTGTAAGGAGATTGCCAATATAATTGCCCAGTTTTGGTGGGGTGTGATGATGAGAGCAAAAATGTGCATTGATAGTTGATACTCTTGGTTGAAATTGTTATCCAAAATGTGAAGGGGGTATGTGATTCCGGAATCTGCACTCTTTCAATCTCGCAATGCTGTCAAATTAATGCTGGAGATTGATTACTATTCTAGACTCTCTTTCTGCTAAAGTGCTAAAAGCTAAATATTATCCTAATGAAATCCTATTGCAGACAAGTTTCAAATAATAGTTCATCTTTTGCATGGCAGACTATAATGAAGGGATTGGAAACGTTTAAACATGGATACATCTAGAAAATTAGTGTAGGACAGGGTTTTAATGTCTACAACGATCCATGGATACCATCAAGCCCGAATAGAAAGGTTGTAACTCCCGCGGACATATTACTTTAAACAAGGTCAATAACCTCATTGATCCAATCTCTGGCTCGTGGGACAAAGAACTCATCATACAAGTCTTTAATCCAGTGTACATTCGAGGACTATAAACTATTATCCTTCGAGGACTTCATGAATCCTTCAGTGTTGGATTAGCTAGGGATGTCTGACATTCTCTCATGGCAAGATTAGTGGATCGATCTGGATCGGCTATTATGAAACATCTCCTACTTCTTCAAGCAAATCCTTCGGTACTCTGCCCAAGCCTAGCCTTGATCGTAAAGCAAGTTCTGGCCACAGGATGCTGGAACTTATGGTGGATCCATCACAGGATTACACACAATGAATCTCACCCTCCATCTTATAGATGGCCGTGTTGGTTTGATCTGACGGCTTAACAGGCCAGATAGATCTAACAATCTAACAGAAAAAAGAAGAAGGGATAACGTTAAGTGAAGGGGCCCACGTACCAACGTGCATATGCCTCGATCCTAATTGATGCGCCCTGATAGGGGGTACCCAAACCAACTAATGGTTTAGATCCCCTGTCGTTGGCACCATATAAAAGGGATACGGGAGCGAGCTGGCTCACCTACGTGATCACAATTCTCGTACGGTTTTACTCTTCTCCCGATATTCTCTCACCCTATCCGATCAGGGGGAGCGTTGCAGCAACGGGAAGACTTAATCCAGCCGCCGCCATCCCAGGGAAGTGCCGGTGGCGCCCTGAATGAATCAGGACACCGAGGAGATCATCTACTTCGACTACATCATCCCTCCATCTCGCCTGCACCGAGCAGGCAGTCATGTCAACTTCTATGACAAGTAAAGGATTCCTAAACCCTTCTCTGATCATCTAATTAGATGTTCTAAGATGCAATCTGTTCCTGTTAATGGCATCCCAGAGAAGCAAAAGTTCTAACAGGCCTTTGTCTGTCCTGGCTATTGCTAATATTTTCTAAAAGTTTCCCCCCGGAGTACTAATGGAGCAAGCCAGAACCGTAGTCTACAAAGTTTAATATTGATGCAACCTACTACGATGATGGAGTGGGTGCAGGGACGGCGTGACTTAAGAGATGAGAAAGGTAAAAGAAAATTGCTGCTATTTGCATGGTCATCCTTTTTTCTGCATGTAAAAGTGTTTTGGGAAGCGTAGAACCCTTTGTCTCGGGCCGCATGTATATATTAGGCAAAAGCCTTGGCACACAAGTTTACAGAGGGAGAGATCGATCAGATGGGACCGATCAAGTCGTTACAGAAAGATCGTGAGAGACAGAAGAAGAGATAGAACAGAATACAGAGTTTAAACCAACTCTATCCCTATACAACTTCTACTACACACATATTCCAACACTCCCCCTCAATCTAAACCTCAAGGAGCTTTGCCAAGGTTAAGATTGTACTTGAAATCGTTCAACCTTCTTTCAGTAAGAGGTTTTGTAAAACCATCTGCGAGTTGATCTCCTGTGGGGATAAACCGAATCTCCAGAAGCTTTCGAGCTACTCTTTCTCTGACAAAATGGAAATCAACTTCAATGTGTTTAGTCCGTGCATGAAAAACAGGATTTGCTGAGAGATACGTTGCACCAATATTATCACACCATAATCTTGCAGCTTGTGGAGTTTTAACTCCAAGCTCATAAAGTAATGTTTGTATCCACATTACTTCAGCTATAGCATTAGCCAGAGCCTTATATTCAGCCTCTGTGCTTGACCTGGACACTGTAGCCTGTTTTCTTGCACTCCATGACACAAGGTTAGTTCCCAGAAATACAGCAAAACCACCTGTAGATCTCCTATCATCAGCACACCCTGCCCAGTCAGCATCAGAGTATGCAGTAACAAGCAGAGAAGAGGACTTGGTAATGTTGAGACCAAGACCTTCTGAGAACTTGAGATACCTTAAAATTCTTTTGACTGCAGTCCAATGTGTGGTTCTAGGTGCATGTAGATATTGACATACCTTGTTCACTGAATAAGATATATCAGGACGGGTAAGAGTTAAATACTGCAAGGCACCAACAACACTCCTATAATTTGTTGCATCCTCTGGTCCAAGAACTTCTCCACCTTCCACTGTAAGCTTGTCAGAGGTAGAAATCGGTGTGTTAACTGGCTTGCAATTTTCCAACCCTACTCTCCTGAGAATATCAGTTGTATATTTTTCTTGTGAGAGAAGTATGCCATCTTTAACTTGCTTTACCTCTATACCAAGGAAATAGTGAAGATCACCCAAGTCCTTAAGAGCAAATTCCAGCTTCAGATCTTTAAGCAAGCAAGTAGTGGCATCTGAACTTGAACTAGCAACAATTATATCATCAACATAAACCAGCACAAAGATAGTAACATTGCCTTTGTTAAAGAAGAATAATGAGGTATCTGCCTTGGATGGTATGAACCCAAGACGTTGCAACTGCATACTTAGTCTGGAGTACCAGGCTCTTGGAGCCTGCTTCAAACCATACAAAGCTTTATCCAACTTACAAACATGTTGTGGTGTGCTAGAATTCTCATAACCTGGTGGTTGCCGCATGAACACTTCTTCCTCAAGAACACCATGAAGAAACGCGTTCTGAACATCTAGCTGTCTTAGACTCCATCCTCTGGAAACAGCAATAGACAAGACAAGGCGAATAGTTGTTGACTTAATGACAGGACTAAATGTATCTTCATAATCAATTCCAAACCTCTGTTTAAACCCTTTGGCAACTAGTCTAGCCTTATACATGTCTATGCTTCCATCAGACTTTGTTTTGATCTTATACACCCATTTGCAATCAATAACATTGTTTCCATACTTTGGTGGAACTAAATGCCAAGTCTTATTTTTCATAAGTGCATCATATTCACTATCCATAGCTTCCTTCCAATTCTTATTAGCAAGAGCATCATCCAAACTTAGTGGTTCACCAGTGGTGGTAAGAAATGCACGTTTGATCTTGTCATACCTTATCGTACCATCATTGTACTTTTTTTCCTTGACAATACCTGACCGAGACCGTGTTTGTCGAGGAGAGGCCGTAGGCAGCACAGGAGAAATTGTTGCCACAGAAGATCCAGCCGACACGTGATCCGAGGCGGATTCATGCGGCAGCTTGGCTGGCTTAGGCTCCAGATCCGAGGGAGATCCGCGCAGCGCATGCGCCGAATCAGCACGCGTTGATTCCTCCGCCGCCGCAGGCCCACGCGACGTGGGGTCCGTCCCGCACGCACGCACATGGTCGGTCGCTGTGAGAAGCGCCTCGTCCTCCGATGAACTCCCCCCGACACATGGGCTGTCAGCGCGTGGGGACCCGTCAGGTGATGACGCGGCATGATTGGCACGGGGCGACGCCGTGGAACCGATGGGCTCCACTCGGTCAGTGCGGTCGGCCACCAGCCCAGAAGAGGCCAAGCGCACGGGAGGATCCGCCTGGGATCGCGCGCCGCCAGGTGCGGCAGGCTGGGCGGGCGAATCGACCTCGGATCGCCCGCTGTCAGCCGAATCTGCCCCGGTGTCCGTGACCAGCCTGTCTTTTCCTTCACACATAAAATGACAGGGTAAATTTGCACAAATAACATCACCAGAATCAGATTTTTCATGCGATTTTTGCATATGATCTCGTTCATTTAATTCCCCCCCACTATCTGATAAAGTTGCGGGATTAGATAGAAGAGCAATCTTGGCACGAAGCAAGGCGCCTGCATTGGGATGCAATTTGGAAAACGGAAAGAGTGTCTCATGAAAAACAACATCACGAGAAATATAGATGCGTCCGGTAGAGATCTCAAGGCACTTATAACCTTTATGAAGATTACTATAGCCAAGAAAAACACACTGTGTGGATCTAAACTCAAGTTTATGATGGTTGTAGGGACGCAAATTTGGGTAACAAGCACACCCAAATATCTTGAGATAGTTGTAATCAGGTTTTTGATGATAGAGACGCTCTAAAGGAGTGGTGTTTCCAATAACTTTGCTAGGGAGCCTATTGATAAGATAGGTGGCAGTAATGAAAGCTTCGACCCAATACTTGAGAGGCATAGAAGCATGAGCTAACAGAGAAAGACCAACTTCAACAATGTGGCGGTGTTTACGCTCGGCAGAGCCATTCTGTTGATGAGCATGAGGGCAAGATACATGATGGGCAATCCCAATACTAGGGAAAAAGGAGTGGAGTTTCTCATACTCCCCTCCCCAGTCACTTTGGACGGCGAGGATTTTTCTATCAAATTGGCGCTCAACAAGTTTCTGAAACTCTTGAAAAATAGAGAAAACCTCAGATTTGTATCGAAGTAAATAAATCCAAGTGAACTTGCTATAATCATCGATAAAACTGACATAATATTTTTTTCGACCAAAAGAATCTCGGGCATGGCCCCATACATCACTGAAAATAAGTTCTAAGGGAGCATGAGACACACTAGTTGACTTGAGATAAGGAAGCTGATGGCTTTTGGCACATTGACAGGCTTCACAGACAGACTCACAAACTGGACTAGGAGACAAAGAAAGTTTGTCTTTATTGACTATTTGTTTGACAATGATCGAAGATGGATGCCCTAATCGTTGATGCCACCGTGCCAAAGAGGGCTTGATGACGGAGTAGACTTAATGACGCTTGCGACCTAGTGCTCCGGATGAAATAGGGTAGAGCCCTCCAACGCATCTACCGTGATGAAGTAGTTCCCTCGTTGCCCGATCCTTGATGAAAAAATAACGGGGGTGAGTTTCAAAGAAGACATTGTTATCGGTGGCTAGTCTAGACATGGATGCAAGATTTTTGTCAGCTTGAGGGACATGAAGCACATCTCTAAGAACAAGATTGCGTTTAAGTGTAGGGGAATTAATAGAACTTTGACCAATATGACAAATATCCATACCTCCACCACTAGCAGTGTGAATCTGATCGGCGCCATGATAGCGCTCACGTAGAGCAAGTTGCTCGAGTTCGTTCGTCACATGATCCGTAGCGCCGGAGTCGACGTACCAGACGCCATCTCCACCCTGCTCACGCATGACGGCAGCAACATGGCGATCCGAGGGCACAAAGTCCTCGTCGTAGCGATGCCAGCAATCAATCACCTCGTGACCATACTTTTTGCAAAGCTGGCATCGGGGGCGCGGGCGGGAAGGAGGGCGGCGGCCGTTGTTGTTGTTGAAGCCGCCGCTGTTGCCGCTGTTGTTGTAGCCGCCCCCGCCACCAGAGCGTGCGCCGTCGCCAGGAGAGGGGGCGCCGCGTCCGCGCCCACCGCCGCGCTGCCCCTGGTGACCGCGCCCACGGCCGCGACCACGAGAGGCGGAGTTGACGGAGGATTGCCGAAGGTCGCCGCCATGGAGGAGAGTGAGCCGGGCATCAAAACTGAGCAGTTGGCTGTAGAGTTCTTGGACGGTGATGGGTTCCACCCTGGCGGCAAGTGCAGAGACCACTGGGTTGTACTCCATGTCCAAACCGGCAAGGATTTTGGAGACAATCTCCGGATCAGAGAGGGCCGCAGCCGTGCTTGCGACCTCGTCAGTGAGACTTTTTATTTTACCAAGATAATCAGCCATGGATAGGTTACCTTTCTTGAGATTGGTGAGCTCGATGCGAGTGTTTATCGCTTGGGCTTGGCTTTGTGCAGCAAACATGGCGTGGATGGTGCTCCACACCTCGGCCGGCGTCTGGAGCGTGGCGACCTGGGCAAGGATCTCACGGGAAAGTGAACCCATTAAGTATCCTTGGAGTTGCTGCTGTTGTGCATACCAGAGGGATCTTGCAAAGTTGACGACTTGTTCTTCTTTGCCTTCCGTGGTGACGGTGAGGGTGGCGGGTGGTGGCGGGCTCGTCGCGTCGAGGTGGTGCTCCATCTGGGCACCTCTGATCTGCGGGAGTACTATGGCCTTCCAGAGCAAAAAATTGCCCCGCGTAAGCTTCTCCTGTGGTGGCGATCCGAGAGAGGTGGTGTTGTGGGTGGAGGAGGAGGAAGATGATGCAAAGGTGGAGGATGGGGTGGTGGTGAGCGCACCCATGGTGCTTGCGGTCATGGCTGCGGTGGTGGTGGACATACTCTCGGTCGCGAAGGTAGCTAGATGCAATCTCTCTCAATTGGATGAGGAAGAGGCTCTGTTACCATGTAAAAGTGTTTTGGGAAGCATAGAACCCTTTGTCTCGGGCCGCATGTATATATTAGGCAAAAGCCTTGGCACACAAGTTTACAGAGGGAGAGATCGATCAGATGGGATCGATCAAGTCGTTACAAAAAGATCGTGAGAGACAGAAGAAGAGATAGAACAGAATACAGAGTTTAAACCAACTCTATCCCTATACAACTTCTACTACACGCATATTCCAACACTGCAAACGTGATTACCGCTGAGGCAATGGCTATGAGGTATGTAGTGAATTTCGCAAATTTTCTAGGGTTTAATCGGGTGGAGACGGAACCCGATTCACAAAACGTAATAGATTTCTTCACTAGGCAATCAAGATGGTGCAGTGTGGCGTTGGCATTCTTTGCGGAGTCGGAGTGTGAGTGTGTGAACATTACTTCTTTGATTGGTAAGGTCACCTTTAAACATTATGTTCGTTCGGCTAATCAAGCGGAGCAAGTGCTAACTAATTATTGTTATTGTAATAAGATTTCTATTAGTTGTACTGATGAGCCACCTGAATCTAGTCAATCAGCCACCTGAATCTAGTCAATCTAGTCAGTAAGCCCGTGAAAGATGTAATGATGTTATGAGATCAATAAAGCTAGCCATGATAGTTTTCCCTAAAAAAAAGTAGAAAGTCCTTCTCAAACTCAGGCAACCTCTCTTGGCTCAAATAATAGATACATTCATCTTTTCAAACAACAGGATGCTGGTACGATATAGTTGAACTATATACTGTACACGCCAAGAACTCCACATCAGCAGTTCAGTACTAGTACAATCAAATGGGCTTATAGCTTCTACAGACGAACTAGGAGAAATGGCGTATGAGTTAAGCGCTAAACAGCTGCAAAACTAGGGGAATCATCAATTACATACACATCCTACCATGTCATGCACAAGCCTGTCCTGCTTCATCAGACTTCTTCATGGACCTACTCAACTGAAACACTGGGTGCCTGCAGATTCTGCCTACCCCTTTCCTAAATTTGAATCTGTCAAACAAACCTTCCACACTGTCGTTACTGAATTTGTTTCCAGAACTGCTGTCATCTTGGCTATTACTAAAATCACTGTCCACAGGAGAAAATTCGTCATTGTATTTGTCATGTGCTGTACCGGTGTCACACTTCTTGGGTTCTCCGACACTGGCTTGCGCATCTTGGTGAAGCGCTTGTTCCATGCTAAAGAGAAAGTGGTCGAGAGTAGCCCCACTAATCATGGGGCGTTCGACATTTTCCCGACTTGAGCAATTTAAGGGGTTGTCCAAAAGATTTAATGCCTGAGGCGCATCTTTGTCACTCGGGGAACCAGAGCTGGAGGTGAATCCCCTTGTTGCGGCAGCTGCCTCCTCCCTTTCTTTGACAGTCTTCAGTATCAATGTCTTCAAAAAATTCATCACTTGAACTGCATGTATCAAAGCAGTTAAGGGATCGGCCATCTGAAAGAGAGAGAATATGGTAAGGGGTAAGTCATATGGTTAGGCTGCGAATCTGAAAATACGTATGTCGAGAATATGAATAAGCTTCCTAATAACCTGAGTCATGTTTGGCGCGAAAACCATAGCAACGTTGCGAGCATTCATCTTGTTGTAGTTTTCATGCTCCACAACATCTGCCATCAGATTAATGGCCCAATCCAGTAATGCTGCTTCCACTGGAGGTACAATACTCGCAATACGAGAACACTCTTCTTCAGTGTTGCAATGCATCACTTGTTCTGGAGTCAATGAGTCTAATACTCCACTTGGAAGTTCTCGGAACCATGCCTACAAATCAGCAGCCATATTAAATGTGAAGCAACTGATAAACAAAAGGGAAAATTGAAAAAAAAAAGTCATTTCCCTATAGATTTCTTTAAAGTAAATTTGTTCAAAGAAAGTTTATGCATTGTATCACTGTGCATATTGATTCTTGAATACACCTGAACTCTCATATTGGAAGGCTCTCTACATGTTCAGATTACATAAAAAATGATCCAGTTCAAGACAGTCAAAATTGCGGAAACAAGAATATTCTCCTTAGGCATGGAAGACCTACGTTCCATCTAAAAAAAATTGAAGGTAAACAAAGAAACGTTGGTAATGGTAAAACAAAATGTTCAGCGCACCTTTATAAGGCCTGCAAGATAATGCAAGTCAACTCCATCTGGAACAACACCTCTGTTTAGTTGCTCCCTGACATGCTGTTCCTGTCTATTGTCAGCATTTATTCTGAAGACCCCTTCAGCCTAGCAAAACAAGACAAATATTTTTATGATTTGAGTATCGCAAAATTATTTGAAAGCTTTTCTCATTATCCTTGGGTTTACCTGAAGGCCCCCAAGTAAATATAGCTTCCTTTGCATGGTCAATAGTATTGTTGGTACACTGTTTCCTCTTTTATCAAACGAGCATTGCATGGACGTTGGTGAAACTCCAAATACACTTACACTGCAGAGAAATATATTTAGTAAACATAAACTGTGTCACAGTTCAATAGATATAGCAAACATTAACTATGGCATGGTCCAATGTTCTAACAAACATTAACTTAACTGGAGGTTGAATGTGTTAAACTCATACCCCCTCTGTTCACTTTTATAAGACCTTGAAGACATTTCAGACAATGTACAAAACAGCCCATTTTGAGTTGTTTGAAATGACTTACAAAAGTGAACGGAGGGAGTATTTAACTATTTGAACAAGGTGCTGAACTCATATAATTCCTCAAAATTTGAAAGGTATATTATACATCAGATACAACCGTACCAGACCAGGACAATGGAACTTGTAGGTGGTGAGTAAGGACATCTTCAACGTCGATCACCAAAACACCCGCAAATGTCCGTTCGGAGGTCTAGAAACTTTTTAGTCATTCAACGCGGCTCACAAAATCAGTCCGGGCGCCTGAAAGCCCACAAACCGTCCTAAGACCGGGGAGCCCCCATTGGCTCAACCACTGGGATAAAGCCAAGCCAATCTAAAGGCTCAACAGACTAACAGCTACTCCTACTACTCCGTGCTCAGTTTTTCTTAGTTAGGTGGACCAATTAGCTGGGCATCACGTGACTAATTAATTCAAAAATGAGAAATGCAAACAACGTCAAAATTCAGCTTAATCCACAAAAGTAAGGCCGCAAATTCTGCAGGGCCGGAATCCAAAGCACAGAGATCGGCGACGAAATCATGTGCAAATCTATGGAACGCAAGACGCACTGGTGAAACACAGGCGGCGGGGCGGCGGACTGACCTGGCGCTGGGCGCGGGGCGCGGCACCTCGGGCTCGAGGTCGGCAGGGAGGCCGAGGAAGCCGACGAAGCGGTCGAAGGTGACGTGCGAGACGTGGCGCACCTCCGTGGGCTGCCCTATCTGCATCCCCGCAGCCGCAGTGCCGGTGCCTTCCTCGGCGCGCACGCTGCTGCACAGCAGCAGCGACCTCCGCAGCGCCGCCGCGACCATATCCACCACGGAGACCCCTCCCCTCGACGCCGGCAGTATCAGCGGCGACGCGACCGGCACCTCTTCCTCCCCCACCTCCTCCTCCTCTTCCTCCTCCTCCTCCTCCTCCTCCTCTTCGGTGTCAGAGCAGCAGGGGAGGGGGATTTGGCGGGCGAAGCGGATCCGGGACGGCACCATGGTGGAACTAAATAAGATGGCTGCCGAAGAGAGGAATCCCAGCTCCCACGCGAGAAGCAAAGGGGATAGGATTGGGAGAGTGGGAGGTGGGAGAGGGGTGGGGTGGGGGCAGGCAGCGAGCGGCTCCGGCGTGGCGTTATGTTTAGCCGGGGACGGCTGCCACGCTGGTTTGCTCAACCGCCCCTTGTGCACTTCGCTGGCTCGTCGAGCTTGGCTGTTTGTTAGCTCGCGTTTACCGTCGAGCTGCCATCGCCTGCGCTGCGTCATGTGATTTTCGGATCTTTCGGTTCGGTCGCCACGGCTCCTGGTTAGTTTCGGTTTTGAAAATTCAGTAGCGGGGGAAGTTGAGGGTGCGTAGTGTTACTATTAATTTTGATTGACGGCGGGGCGAGCCACGGCTACAGCCTGGATCGTGGAGCAAAGAGTGGCACTGGTACAGGTACAGCAGGCATGCTGCATAGTTTTTCTTTTCAAAGGCTTGCTGTATTTGTTTTAACACAGATGCAAGCGCATACATTCACCCTTCGAATGTATACACGCACACTCTATCCCTATGAGCACCTTCAAGAGAAAGGGCCGGCACATCATTTTGAGATTTACAAAGTCATCGTAGGCGCCTCGTCGTCGACGGTAACGTCTTCTCTCACTAAAAGCGCATCGCCGGAAATTTTGAAATAAATTCAGGAATAATGCGAGCATCAGGACTTGAATCCCGATAGACCGAGGATACCACTGTCCCTCTAACCATCTAATCATAGGTTGGTTCACGAAAGGCTTCTTGTATAGTTTGTTGGTTTCCGTTTTTGGATTTTGCTAAATCACGGATGTCTGCTCGTGAGCTTGCTGAGCCCTGAATTTGCAAGGGTATATGTAGATCCCCTTTTCGGGTAGCCAGACTGCCCAGACGTGCCTTGCTCCCCATTGCCTTCGGAAGCAGCTCCCCTGACATACGACACATGCCGTTCAGGGCACTGACATGTGGACCTAATTCCCGGCGAGCCCGCCTGTCAGTGGCTGAACAGTACCCTGCCGCACGACAGAGGATCCTCGTGTTTCTCAAAAGAAAAGACAGAGGATCCTCGTCCATTGCCTTCATGGTTGTACCTTGTGTGGTCCGGTAAAGGAACTGAGTTCGGACGAGTTAGACTACACTTAGGGCGTGTTTGGTTGCCCGCATCGAGCCCAACCAGGCCCACGCGGGAAGCGAACAGGCTGTTTGGTTGCCTGGTTTACTATTGGGCCTGCATAGCACGAAACGTAAAGCACCTCTGGGCCTGCCTCGCTGGAAACCCAGGAATCGGCAGTTTCTCTAGGGCCAGGCCCGAGCGGCTGCACGCGCGCGGCCACCCTCGAGAAGCTGCGTTGCTTCCCGAAGCACCGACAATTATTAGCCTCACCGCCCCTCACCGCTCCCTCTCCCCACTCTTCCCACTCTCCCAACTCTCACGGGTGGTGGCGGATCGGAGCAGAGGAAGAAGACCACCGGACTCCATCACCGGCGGCGGCGGATCGGAGCAGAGGAAGAAGACCACCGGACTCCATCAATGGCGGTAAGCACTTCTCTCTCTTCGACATGCACGCTAGATTCGATCCACGGCGATAGATTCGATCCACGGCGGAGCGGAGTGGAGAATAGAGGTAGATAAGCATAGGGGTAGTTTGATACGTCTCCAACGTATCTATAATTTTTGATTGCTCCATGCTATATTATCTACTGTTTTTGGACATTATTGGGCTTTATTATCCATTTTTATATTATTTTTGGGACTAACCTATTAACCGGAGGCCCAGCCCAGAATTGTTGTTTTTTGCCTATTTTAGGGTTTCGAATAAAAGGAATATCAAACAGAGTCCAAACGGAATGAAACCTTCGGGAACGTGATTTTCTCACCGAATACAACTTATGAGACTTGGACCCTATGTCAAGGCACGTAGCAGGAGGCCACGAGGTAGGGGGCGCGCCCTCCCCCCCTCCCCAGGCGCGCCCCCACCCTCGTGGGCCCCCTATTGCTCCACCGACGTACTTCTTCCTCCTATATATATCCACGTACCCCCAAACGATCAGATACAGAGCCAAAAACCTAATTCCACCGCCGCAACTTTCTGTATCCATGAGATCCCATCTTGGGGCCTGTTCCGGAGCTCCGCCGGAGGGGGCATCGATCACGGAGGGCTTCTACATCATCATCCAAGCCTCTCCGATGAAGTGTGATTAGTTTACTTCAGACCTACGGGTCCATAGTTAGTAGCTAGATGGATTCTTCTCTCTTTTTGGATCTAAATACAATGTTCTCCCCCTCTCTCGTGGAGATCTATTCGATGTAATCTTCTTTTTGCGGTGTGTTTGTTGAGACCGATGAATTGTGGGTTTATGATCAAGTCTATCTATGAATAATATTTGAATCTTCTCTGAATTCTTTTATGTATGATTGCTTATCTTTGCAAGTCTCTTCGAATTATCAGTTTGGTTTGGCCTACTAGATTGGTTGTTCTTGCCATGGGAGAAGTGCTTAGCTTTGGGTTCGATCTTGCGGTGTCCTTTCCCAGTGACAGAAGGGGCAGCAAGGCACGTATTGTATCGTTGCCATCGAGGATAACAAGATGGGGTTTTTATCATATTGCATGAAACTGTCCCTCTACATCATGTCATCTTGCTTAAGGCGTTACTCTGCTTTTAACTTAATACTCTAGATGCATGCTGGATAGCGGTCGATGAGTGGAGTAATAGTAGTAGATACAGGCAGGAGTCGGTCTACTTGTCTCGGACGTGATGCCTATATACATGATCATACCTAGATATTCTCATAACTATGCTCAATTCTATCAATTGCTCAACAGTAATTTGTTCACCCACCGTAGAATACTTATGCTCTTGAGAGAAGCCACTAGTGAAACCTATGGCCCCCGGGTCTCTTTCTCATCATATCAATCTCCATCACTTTATTATTGCTTTGTTTTTACTCTGCTTTTACTTTTTTACTTTGCATCTCTATACCAAAAATACCAAAAATATTATTTATCATCTCTATCAGATCTCACTTTCGTAAGTGACCGTGAAGGGATTGACAACCCCTAAGCGCGTTGGTTGCGTTGAGCTATTGTTTTTGTGTAGGTACAAGGGACTTGTGCGTGGCCTCCTACTGGATTGATACCTTGGTTCTCAAAAACCGAGGGAAATACTTACGCTACTTTGCTGCATCATCCTCTCCTCTTCGGGGAAATCCAACGCGGTGCTCAAGAGGTAGCAAGAATAATTTCTAGCGCTGTTGCCGGGGAATCTGCACAAAAGTCAACATACCAAGTACCCATCACAATCCCTATCTCTCGCATTACATTATTTGCCATTTGCCTCTCGTTTTACTCTCCCCCAAATTCACCCTTGCCGTTTTATTCGCCCCCTCTCTCTCTATCCTCCCTCTCTTTCTCTATTTGCCTCTTTTGCTCGTTTGCCTTGTTGTTTGCTTGTGTGTTAGTTTGTTTGCTTGTCGTTATGGCTAGTCTCGTATCTTCTCCGTTGTCTCCTGAGAATGAAGTTCTAAATTTTAAACAAAGGGAGGGAGAAAATCTAAAAGATGCTTGGTATAGAATTTGCAATGCTCAAAATAGATCTACCAAGAAGCAATCTACTTCAGTTCTTCTCCGCAATTTTTATGTAGGTGCTAGTCCTTGGTATAGATATATCCTCGATACCATTACCGGAGGGAATTTCTTGGGTAGCCATACTTTGGATTCTTATAATGCTATGTTAGATTTATTTGGCTCACCACCTCTTTTGGTTAATGGAACTATGTTAACTTTGGAGCATGTTATGCAAAGACTTGAAATTGTTGAAAATAAAGTTGCTACCATTGAATTAATTGAAAATCTAGATAAAAAGATCCACAATCAAATTACCCAATATGGATCTAGGGTAGGAATAACTTTGAAAAATATTAAGGAAAATAAACCCATAGTTAATGAGAAAATAAATCTAGATTCCACTAGAATCGATAAACTTGAGGGTATCATTACGAACTTGGGAACCGCTTTTTCCTCCGTAAAGAATACTTCAAGTCCTCCTACTAAAATTGCCAAGCTTATGTATGTTCCTAAAAATAAGGGTGAATCATCTAGTAAGGAAACTACGGATCTTAAATCTATAAGTATTCATCCCAATCTTTTTGCTATCATTAAGGAACCAATTGCTACAAATGAATTTTTTGATCTTGTGCCTAAGAGTTTGATAATAACTAGAAAAAAAGAAATTCCTAAGGGAGATAGATGCCTCATTGAAGAATTGCCTGCCAAAGATGGCAATACCTAGATCTATTCTTGCTTGTTATGCCTAGCTAGGGGCGTTAAACGATAGCGCTTGTTGGGAGGCAACCCAATTTTATTTTTATTCCTTGCTTTTTGCTCATGTTTAGTAATAAATAAATTATTTAGCCTCTGTTTTGGTTGTGTTTTTTGTGTTTAATTAGTGTTTGTGCCAAGTAGAACCGTTGGGAAGACTTGGGGAAAGTCTTGTTGAACTTGCTGTAAAAACAGAAACTTTAGCGCTCACGAGAACTGCTGTCATTTATATTTGAAGAGTGCTATTTAGTTAATTATTTTTGCAGATGATTAATAGATAAATTCCTCACGTCCAGAAATTTAGTTTAGAATTTTTGGGGTTCCAGATCTTGCGCTAGCTACAGATTACTACAGACTGTTCTGTTTTTGACAGATTCTGTTTTTCGTGTGTTGTTTGCTTATTTTGATGAATCTATGGCTAGTAAAATAGTTTATAATCCATAGAGAAGTTGGAATACAATAGGTATAACACCAATATAAATAAAGAATGAGTTCATTACAGTACCTTGAAGTGGTCTTTTGTTTTCTTTCGCTAACGGAGCTCACGAGTTTTCTACTTTAAGTTTTGTGTTGTGAAGTTTTCAAGTTTTGGGTAAAGATTTGATGGACTATGGAACAAGGAGTGGAAAGAGCCTAAGCTTGGGGATGCCCATGGCACCCCCAAGATAATCTAAGGACACCTAAAAGCCAAAGCTTGGGGATGCCCCGGAAGGCATCCCCTCTTTCGTCTACTTCTATCGGTAACTTTACTTGGAGCTATATTTTTATTCACCACATGATATGTGTTTTGCTTGGAGCGTCTTTATAATTTTAGTCTTTGCTTGTTAGTCTACCACAATCATCCTTGCTGTACACACCTTTTGATAGAGCCATACATAATTTGGAATTTGATAGAATACTCTATGTGCTTCACTTATATCTTTTGAGCTCTATAGTTTTACTCTAGTGCTTCACTTATATCTTTTGAGTTATATAATTTTGCTCTAGTGCTTCACTTATATCTTTTAGAGCATGGTGGTGGATTTGTTTTATAGAAACTATTGATCTCTCCTGCTTCACTTAGATTATTTTGAGAGTCTTAATAGCATGGTAATTTGCTTAATAATAATATGCTTGGTATTCAAGATTTGTAAAACTTTCTTTTGAGTGCGTTGAATACTAAGAAAAAATTGATGCTTGATAATTGTTTTGAGATATGAGGATGGTGATATTAGAGTCATGCTAGTTGAGTAGTTGTGAATTTGAGAAATGCTTGTGTTAAAGTTTGTGATTCCCGTAGCATGCACGTATGGTGAACCGTTATGTGATGAAGTCGGAGCATGATTTATTTATTTATTGTCTTCCTTATGAGTGGCGGTCGGGGACGAGCGATGGTCTTTTCATACCAATCTATCCCCATAGGAGTATGCGCGTAATACTTTCCTTTGATAACTTCTAGATTTTTGCAACAAGTATATGAGTTCTTTATGACTAATGTTGAGTCCATGGATTATACGCACTTTCCTTCCTTCCACCATTGCTAGCCTCTCTAATACCGCACACTTTTCGTCGGTATCATACACCCACCAAATACCTTCCTCAAAACAGCCACCACACCTACCTATCATGGCATTTCCATAGCCATTCCGAGATATATTGACATGCAACTTTCCACCGTTCCGTTCATTATGACACGCTCCATCATTGTCATATTGCTAGCATGATCATGTAGTTGACATCGTATTTGTGGCAAAGCCACCGTTCATAATTCTTTCATACATGTCACTCTTGATTCATTGCATATCCCGGTACACCACCGGAGGCATTCATATAGAGTCATATTTCGTTCTAAGTATTGAGTTGTAATTGTTGAGTTGTAAGAAAAATAAAAAGTGTGATGATCATCATTTTTAGAGCATTGTCCCAAGTGAGGAAAGGATGATGGAGACTATGATTCCCCCACAAGTCGGGATGAGACTCCGGACAAAAAAAAAGAGATCATAAAAAAGGGAAGGCCAAAAAATGAGAGAAAAAGAGAGAAGGGACAATGTTACTATCCTTTTACCACACTTGTGCTTCAAAGTAGCACCATGATCTTCATTGTAGAGAGTCTCTCATTCTGTCACTTTCATATACTAGTGGGAATTTTTCATTATAGAACTTGGCTTGTATATTCCAATGATGGGCTTCCTCAAAATGCCCTAGGTCTTCGTGAGCAAGCGAGTTAGATACACACCCACTTAGTTTCTTTTGTTGAGCTTTCGTATACTTATAGCTCTAGTGCATCCGTGATGTCTACTACACAACCTTCTTCTTGTAGATGTTGTTGGGCCTCCAAGTGCAGAGGTTTGTAGGACAGTAGCAAATTTCCCTCAAGTGGATGACCTAAGGTTTATCAATCCGTAGGAGGCGTAGGATGAAGATGGTCTCTCTCAAGCAACCCTGCAACCAAATAACAAAGAGTCTCTTGTGTCCCCAACACACCCAATACAATGGTAAATTGTATAGGTGCACTAGTTCGGCGAAGAGATGGTGATACAAGTGGTATATGGATGGTAGATAAAGGTATTTGTAATCTGAAATTATAAAAACACCAAGGTAACTAATGATAAAAGTGAGCGTAAACGGTATTGCGATGTGTTGAAACAAGGCCTAGGGTTCATACTTTCTCTAGTGTAAGTTCCCTCAACAATACTAACATAATTGGATCACATAACTATCCCTCAACATGCAACAAAGAGTCACTCCAAAGTCACCAATAGCGGAAAACAAATGAAGAGATTATGGTAGGGTACGAAACCACCTCAAAGTTATTCTTTCCAATCAATCCATTGGGCTATTCCTATAAGTGTCACAAACATCCCTAGAGTTCGTACTAGAATAACACCTTAAGACACAAATCAACCAAAACCCTAATGTCACCTAGATACTCCAATGTCACCTCAAGTATCCGTGGGTATGATTATACGATATGCATCACACAATCTCAGATTCATCTATTCAACCAACACAAAGGACCTCAAAGAGTGCCCCAAAGTTCCTACCAGAGAATCATGACGAAAACGTGTGCCAACCCCTATGCATAGGTTCATGGGCGGAACCCACAAGTTGATCACCAAAACATACATCAAGTGAATCACGTGGTATCCCATTGTCACCACAGATACGCACGACAAGACATACATCAAGTGTTCTCAAATCTTTAAAGACTCAATCCGATAAGATAACTTCAAAGGGGAAACTCAATTCATTACAAGAGAGTAGAGGGGGGAAGAAACATCATAGGATCCAACTATAATAGCAAAGCTCGCGATACATCAAGATCGTATCACCTCAAGAACACGAGAGAGAGAGAGAGAGAGAGAGATCAAACACATAGCTACTGGTACATACCCTCAGCCCCGAGGGAGAACTACTCCCTCCTCGTCATGGAGAGCACCGGGATGATGAAGATGGCCACCGGAGAAGGATTGCCCCCTCCGGCAGGGTGCCGGAACGGGTCTAGATTGGTTTTCGGCGGCTACGGAGGCTTCTGGCGGCGGAACTCCCGATCTATTGAGCTCCCCGATGTTTTTAGGGTATATGGAGATATATAGGCGGAAGAAGTACAATAGGGGGGCCACGAGGGGCCCATGAGGGTGGAGGGCGCGCCCCCTACCTTGTGGCCTCCTCGAAGCTTCCCTTACGTAGACTCCAAGTCTTCTGGGCTTCTTCTGATCCAAAAATAGGTTCCGTGAAGTTTCAGGTCATTTGGACTCCGTTTGATTTTCCTTTTCTTTGAAACCCTAAAACAAGGTAAAACACTGGGCTCTGGGTTAATAGGTTAGTCCCAAAAATTATATAAAAGTGTATAATAAAGCCCATAAACATCCAAAACAGTAGATACTATAGCATGGAGCAATCAAAAATTATAGATACATTGGAGACGTATCAGCATCCCCAAGCTTAATTCCTGCTCGTCCTCGAGTAGGTAAATGATAAAAACAGAATTTTTGATGCGGAGTGCTACTTGGCATAATTTCAATGTAATTCTTCTTAATTGTGGCATGAATATTCAGATCCGAAAGATTCAAGACAAAAGTTCATATTGACATAAAAATAATAATACTTCAAGCATACTAACTAAGCAATTATGTCTTCTCAAAATAACATGGCCAAAGAAAGTTATCCCTACAAAATCATATGGTCTGGCTATGCTCCATCTTCACCACACAACATATTTAAATCATGCACAACCCCGATGACAAGCCAAGCAATTGTTTCATACTTTTGATGTTCTTAAACTTTTTCAATCTTCACGCAATACATGAGCGTGAGCCATGGACATAGCACTATAGGTGGAATAGAATGGTGGTTGTGGAGAAGACAAAAAGGGGAAGATAGTCTCACATCAACTAGGCGTATCAACGGGCTATGGAGATGCCCATCAATAGATATCAATGTGAGTGAGTAGGAATTGCCATGCAACGGATGCACTAGAGCTATAAATGTATGAATGCTCAACAAAAGAAACTAGTGGGTGTGCATCCAACTCGCTTGCTCACGAAGACCTAGGGCATATTGAGGAAGCCCATCATTGGAATATACAAGCCAAGTTCTATAATGAAAGATTCCCACTAGTATATGAAAGTGACAACATAGGAGACTCTCTATCGTGAAGATCATGGTGCTACTTTGAAGCACAAGTGTGGTAAAAAGGATAGTAGCATTGCCCCTTCTCTCTTTTTCTCTCATTTTTTATTTTTTATTTGGGCCTTCTCTTTTTCTTTTTTATGGCCTCTTTTCTCTTTTTTTGGGGCTTCTTTGGCCTCTTTTATTTATTTATTTTCGTCCGGAGTCTCATCCCGACTTATGGGGGAATCATAGTCTCCATCATCCTTTCCTCGCTGGAAAAATGCTCTAATAATGATGATCATCACACTTTTATTTACTTACAACTCAAGAATTACAACTCGATACTTAGAACAAGATATGACTCTATATGAATGCCTTCGGCGGTGTACCGGTATGTGCAATGACTCATGAGTGACATGTATGAAAGAATTATGAACGGTGGCTTTGCCACAAATACGATGTCAACTACATGATCATGCAAAGCAATATGACAATGATGGAGCGTGTCATAATAAATGGAACGGTGGAAAGTTGCATGGCAATATATCTCGGAATGGCTATGGAAATGCCATGATAGGTAGGTATGGTGGCTGTTTTGAGGAAGGTATATGGTGGGTTTATAGTACCGGCGAAAGTTGCGCGGTACTAGAGAGGCTAGCAATGGTGGAAGGGTGAGAGTGTGTATAATCCATTGACTCAATATTAGTCATAAAGAACTCACATACTTATTGCAAAAATCTATTAGTTATCGAAACAAAGTACTACGCGCATGCTCCTAGGGGAATAGATTGGTAGGAAAAGACCATCGCTCATCCCCGACCGCCACTCATAAGGAAGGCAATCAATAAATAAATCATGCTCCGACTTCATCACATAGAGGTTCATCATACGTGCATGCTACGGGAATCACAAACTTCAACACAAGTATTTCTCAAATTCACAACTACTCAACTAGCATGACTCTAATATCACCATCTCCATATCTCAAAACAATCATCAAGCATCAAACTTCTCTTAGTATTCAATACTCTATATGAAATTTTTTACTATTCTTGGTTGCCTAGCATATTAGGATTATTTAAGAAAATTACCATGCTATTTAAAACTCTCAAAATGATATAAGTGAAGCACTAGAGCAAATGACAAACTACTCCAAAAGATATAAGTGAAGATCAATGAGTAGTTGAATAATTATGAAACTATGTGAAGACTCTCTAACAATTAAGAATTTCAGATCTTGGTATTTTATTCAAACATCAAGAAAAATTAAAGAAAATAAAATGACGCTCCAAGCAAAACACATATCATGTGGTAAATAAAAATATAGCTCCAAGTAAAGTTACCAATGAACGAAGACGAAAGAGGGGATGCCATCCGGGGCATCCCTAAGCTTAGGCTCTTGGCCATCCTTGAATATTACCTTGGGGTGTTGGCAAACGTAGTAATTTCAAAATTTTCCTACGCACACGCAAGATCATGGTGATGCATAGCAACGAGAGGGGAGAGTGTTGTCTACGTACCCTCGTAGACCGGAAGCGGAAGCGTTAGCACAACGCGGTTGATGTAGTCGTACGTCTTCACGGCCCGACCGATCAAGCACCGAAACTACGGCACCTCCGAGTTTTAGCACACGTTCAGCTCGATGATGATCCCCGGACTCCGATCCAGCAAAGTGTCGGGGATGAGTTCCATCAGCACGACGGCGTGGTGACGATCTTGATGTTTTACCGTCGTAGGGCTTCGCCTAAGCACCGCTACAATATTATCGAGGACTATGGTGGAGGGGGGCACCGCACACGGCTAAGAGATCAATGATCAACTGTTGTGTCTATGGGGTGCCTCCCTGCCCCCGTATATAAAGGAGTGGAGGAGGGGGCCGGCCAAGGAGGGTGGCGCGCCCTAAGGGGGAGTCCAACTCCCACAGGGAGTAGGACTCCCCTTTTTCCTATTAGGAGTAGGAGAGGGAAGGAAGAGGAAGGAGGGAGGAAGGAAGGAAAGGGGGGCCGGCCCCCCTCCCAATTCGGATTGGGCTTGGGGGGGCGCGCCCCCTCCCTTGCTCCTTTCCCCTCCTTTTCACTAAGGCCCAATAAGGCCCATATACCTCCCGGGGGGTTCCGATAACCTCCCAGTGATCCGGTATTGTCCCAATCTCACACGGAACCTTTCCGGTGTCCAAATATAGTTGTCCAATATATCGATCTTTATGTCTCGACCATTTTGAGACTCCTCGTCAAGTCCGCGATTACATCCGGGACTCCGAACAACCTTCGGTACATCAAAATATATAAACTCATAATGAAACTGTCATCGTAACATTAAGCGTGCGGACCCTACGGGTTCGAGAACAATGTGACATGACCGAGACATGTCTCCGGTCAATAACCAATAGCGGAACCTGGATGCTCATATTCGCTCCTACATATTCTACGAAGATCTTTATCGGTCAGGCCGCATAACAACATACATTTGTTCCCTTTGTCATCGGTATGTTACTTGCCCGAGATTCGATCGTCGGTATCTCAATACCTAGTTCAATCTTGTTACCGGCAAGTCTCTTTACTTGTTCTGTAATACATCATCTTGCAACTAACTTATTAGTTGCATTGCTTGCAAGGCTTAAGTGATGTGCATTACCTAGAGGGCCCAGAGATACCTCTCCGACAATCGGAGTGACAAATCCTAATCTCAAAATACGCCAACCCAACATGTACCTTTGGAGACACCTGTAGAGCACCTTTATAATCACCCAGTTACGTTGTGACATTTGGTAGCACACAAAGTGTTCCTCCGGTAAACGGGAGTTGCATAATCTCATAGTCATAGGAACAAGTATAAGTCATGAAGAAAGCAATAGCAACATACTAAACGATCGGGTGCTAAGCTAATGGAATGGGTCATGTCAATCACATCATTCTCCTAATGATGTGATCCCGTTAATCAAATGACAACTCATGTCTATGGTTAGGAAACATAACCATCTTCAATTAACGAGCTAGTCAAGTAGAGGCATACTAGTGACACTCTGTTTGTCTATGTATTCACACATGTATTATGTTTCCGGTTAATACAATTCTAGCATGAATAATAAACATTTATCATGATATAAGGAAATAAATAATAACTTTATTATTGCCTCTAGGGCATATTTCCTTCAGTCTCCCACTTGCACTAGAGTCAATAATCTAGTTTACATCGCCATGTGATTTAACATCAATAGTTCACATCACCATGTGATTAACACCCATAGTTCACATCGACATGTGACTAACACCCAAAGGGTTTACTAGAGTCAATAATCTAGTTCACATCGCTATGTGATTAACACCCAAAGAGTACTGAGGTGTGATCATGTTTTGCTTGTGAGAGAAGTTTAGTCAACGGGTTTGCCACATTCAGATCCGTAAGTATTTTGCAAATTTCTATGTCAAAAATGCTCTGCACGGAGCTATTCTAGCTAATTGCTCCCACTTTCAATATGTATCCAGATTGAGATTTAGAGTCATCTGGACCAGTGTCAAAATTTGCATCGACATAACCCTTTACGACGAACCTTTTTGTCACCTCCATAATCGAGAAACATATCCTTATTTCACTAAGGATAATTTGACCGCTGTCCAGTGATCTACTCCTAGATCACTATTGTACTCCCTTGCCAAAAACAGTGTAGGGTATACAATAGATCTGGTACACATCATGGCATATTTTATAGAACATATGGCCAAGGCATAGGGAATGACTTTCATTCTCTCTCTATCTTCTGCCGTGGTCGGGTTTTGAGTCTTACTCAACTTCACACCTTGTAACACAGGCACAAACTCTTTCTTTGACTATTCCATTTTGAACTACTTCAAAATCTTGTCAAGGTATGTACTCATTGAAAACTTATCAAGCGTCTTGCTCTATCTCTATAGATCTTGATGCTCAATATGTAAGCAGCTTCACCGAGGTCGTTCTTTGAAAAACTCCTTTCAAACACTCCTTTATGCTTTGCAGAATAATTCTACATTATCTCCGATCAACAATATGTTATTCACATATACTTATCAGAAATGATGTAGTGCTCCTAGTCACTTTCTTGTAAATACAGGCTTCACTGCAAGTCTGTATAAAACTATATGCTTTGATCAACTTATCAAAGCGTATATTCCAACTCCGAGATGCTTGCACCAGTCCAAAGATGGATCGCTGGAGCTTGCATATTTTGTTAGCACCTTTAGGATTGACAAAACTTTCTTGTTGCATCATATACAACTCTTTTTTTAATAAATCCATTAAGGAATGCAGTTTTGTTTATCCATTTGCCAGATTTCATAAATGCGGCAATTGCTAACATGATTCGGACAGACTTAAGCATAGATACGAGTGAGAAACTCTCATCGTAGTTAACACCTTGAACTTGTCGAAAACCTTTTTGCGACAATTCTAGCTTTATAGATAGTAACACTACTATCAGCGTCCATCTTCCTCTTGAAGACCCATCTAATCTCAATGGCTCACCGATCATTGGGAAAGTCAATCAAAGTCCATACTTTGTTCTCATACATGGATCTCATCTCAGATTTCATGGCCTCAAGCCATTTCGCGGAATCTGGGCTCATCATCGCTTCCTCATAGTTCGCAAGTTCGTCATGGTCTAGTAACATGACTTCCAGAACAGGATTACCATACCACTCTGGTGCAGATCTCACTCTGGTTTACCTACGAGGTTTGGTAGTAACTTGTTCTGAAGTTTCATGATCATCATCATTAGCTTCCTCACTAATTGGTGTACGTGTCACAGAAACCGGTTTCTGTGATGTACTACTTTCCAATAAGGGAGCAGGTACAGTTACCTCATCAAGTTCTACTTTCCTCCCACTCACTTCTTTCGAGAGAAACTCCTTCTCTAGAAAGGATCCATTCTCAGCAATGAATATCTTGCCTTCGGATCTGTGATAGAAGGTGTACCCAACATTTTCTTTTGGGTATCCTATGAAGATTTACTTCTCCGATTTGCGTTCGAGCTTATCAAGTTGAAATTTTTTCACATAAGCATCGCAGTCCCAAACTTTAAGGAACGACAGCTTAGGTTTCTCGCCAAACCACAGTTCATACAGCGTCGTCTCAACGGATTTAGATGGTGCCCTATTTAACGTGAATGTAGCTGTCTCTAATGCATAACCCCAAAACGATAGTAGTAGATCGGTAAGAGACATCATAGATCACACCATATCTAATAAAGTACGGTTATGACGTTCGGACACACCATTACACTGTGGTGTTCCACGTGGCGTGAGTAGTGAAACTATTTCACATTGTTTTAACTGAAGGCCAAACTCGTAACTCAAATATTTTACTTCTGCGATCATATCGTAGAAACTTTTATTTTTGTTACGATGATTCTCCACTTCACTCTGAAATTCTTTGAACTTTTCAAATATTTCAGACTTGTGTTTCATCAAGTAGATATACTCATATCTGCTCAAATCACCTGTGAAGATCAAAAAATAATGATACCTGCCACGAGCCTCAATATTCATCGGACCACATACATCAGTATGTATGATTTCCAACAAATCTGTTGCTCGCTCCATTGTTCCGGAAAACGGAGTCTTAGTCATCTTGCCCATGAGGCATGGTTCGCAAGCATCAACTGATTCATAATCAAGTGATTCCAAAAACCCATTAGCATGGATTTTCTTCATGCGCTTTACACCAATATGACCTAAACGGCAGTGCCACAAATAAGTTGCACATTCATTATTAACTTTGCATCTTTTGGCTTCAATATTATGAATATGTGTATAACCACGATCGAGATCCAACAAACCATTTTCATTGGGTGTATGACCATAGAAGGTTTTATTCATGTAAGCAAAACAACAATTATTCTCTAACTTACATGAATAGCTGTATTGCAATAAACATGATCCAATCATATTTATGCTCAACGCAAACACCAAATAACACTTATTTAGGTTCAACACTAATCCCAAAAGTATAGGGGGTGTGCGATGATGATCATATCAATCTTGGAACCACTTCCAACACACATCATCACTTCACCCTTAACTAGTCTCTGTTCATTCTGCAACTCCCATTTCGAGTTACCACTCTTAGAAACTGAACTAGTATCAAATACTTAGAGGTTGCTATAAACACTACTAAAGTACACATCAATAACATGTATATCAAATATACCTATGTTCACTTTTCCATCCTTCTTATTCGCCAATTAATTGGGGTAGTTCCGCTTCCAATGACCAGTCCCTTTGCAGTAGAAGCACTCAGTTTCAGGCTTAGGTCCAGACTTGGGTTTTTCACTTGAGCAGCAACTTGCTTGCCGTTCTTCTTGAAGTTCCCTTTCTTTCCCTTTGCCCTTTTCTTGAAACTAGTGGTCTTGTTAATAATCAACACTTGATGCTCTTTCTTGATTTCTAGCTTCATCGATTTCATCATCATGAAAAGCTCGAGAATTGTTTCTGTTATCCCTTGCATATTATAGTTCATCACGAAGTTCTACTGACTTGGTGATGGTGACTAGAGAATTCTGTCAATCACTATTTTATCTGGAAGATTAACTCCCACTTGATTCAAGTGATTGTAGTACCCAGACAATCTAAGCACATGCTCACTCCTTGAGCTATTCTCCTCCATCCTTTAGCTATAGAACTTGTTGGAGACTTCATATCTCTCAACTCGGGTATTTGCTTGAAATATTAACTTCAACTCCTGGAACATCTTATATGATCCATGACGTTCAAAACGTCTTTGAAGTCCCGATTCTAAGCTGTTAAGCATGGTGCACTAAACTATCAAGTAGTCATCATATTGAGCTAGCCAAACGTTCATAACGTCTGCATTTGCTCCTCAATAGGTCAGTCACCTAGCGGTGCATCAAGGACATAATTCTTCTATGCAGCAATGAGGATAAACCTCAGATCACAGATCCAATCCGCATCATTGCTACTAACATTTTTCAACTTAGTTTTCTCTAGGAACATATAAAAATTAAATGGGGAGCAACATCGTGAGCTATTGATCTACCACATAGATATGCTAATACTACCAGGACTAAGTTCATGATAAATTAAAGTTCAATTAATCATATTACTTAAGAACTCCCACTTAGATAGACATCCCTCTAATCATCTAAGTGATCATGTGATCCAAATCAACTAAACCATAACCGATCATCACGTGAAATGGAGTAGTTTTCAATGGTGAACATTACTATGTTGATCATATCTACTATATGATTGACGCTCGACCTTTCAGTCTCAGTGTTCCGAGGCCGTATCTGCATATGCTAGGCTCGTCAAGTTTAACCTGAGTATTCTGCATGTGCAAAACTGGCTTGCACCCGTTGTAGATGGACGTAGAGCTTATCACACCCGATCATCACGTGGTGTCTGGGCACGACGAACTCTGGCAATGGTGCATACTCAGGGAGAACACTTTTTATCTTGAAATTTAGTGAGAGATCATCTTATAATGCTACCGTCAATCAAAGAAAGATAAGATGCATAAAAGATAAACATCACATGCAATCAATATAAGTGATATGATATGGCCATCATCATCTTGTGCTTGTGATCTCCATCTCCGGAGCATCGTCATGATCACCATCGTCACCGGCGCGGCACCTTGATCTCCATCGTAGCATCATTGTCGTCTCGCCAATCTTATGCTTCCACGACTATCGCTACCGCTTAGTGATAAAGTAAAGCATTACAGCGCGATTGCATTGCATACAATAAAGCGACAACCATATGGCTCCTGCCAGTTGCCGATAACTCGGTTACAAAACATGATCATCTCATACAATAAAATTTAGCATCATGTCTTGACCATATCACATCACAACATGCCCTGCAAAAACAAGTTAGACGTCCTCTACTTTGTTGTTGCAAGTTTTACGTGGCTGCTACGGGCTTAGCAAGAACCGTTCTTACCTACGCATCAAAACCACAACGATAGTTTGTCAAGTTGGTGCTGTTTTAACCTTCGCAAGGACCGGGCGTAGCCACACTCGGTTCAACTAAAGTTGGAGAAACTGACACCCACCAGCCACCTGTGTGCAAAGCACGTCGGTAGAACCGGTCTCGCGTAAGCGTACGCGTAATGTCGGTCCGGGCCGCTTCATCCAACAATACCGCCGAACCAAAGTATGACATGCTGGTAAGCAGTATGACTTATATCGCCCACAACTCACTTGTGTCCTACTCGTGCATAACATCAACGCATAAAACCTAGGCTCGGATGCCACTGTTGGGAAACGTAGTAATTTCAATTTTTTCCTATGCACACGCAAGATCATGGTGATGCATAGCAACGAGAGGGGAGAGTGTTGTCTACGTACCCTCGTAGACCGGAAGCGGAAGCATTAGCACAACGCGGTTGATGTAGTCGTACGTCTTCACGGCCCGACCGATCAAGCACCGAAACTACGGCACCTCCGAGTTTTAGCACACGTTCAGCTCGATGACGATCCCTGGACTCCGATCCAGCAAAGTGTCGGGGATGAGTTCCATCAGCACGACGGCGTGGTGACGATCTTGATGTTTTACCGTCGCAAGGCTTCGCCTAAGCACCACTACAATATTATCGAGGACTACGGTGGAGGGGGGCACCGCACACGGCTAAGAGATCAATGATCAACTGTTGTGTCTATGGGGTGCCTCCCTGCCCCCGTATATAAAGGAGTGGAGGAGGGGGCCAGCCAAGGAGGGTGGCACGCCCTAAGGGGGAGTCCAACTCCCACAGGGAGTAGGACTCCCCTTTTTCCTATTAGGAGTAGGAGAGGGAAGGAAGAGGAAGGATGGAGGAAGGAAGGAAAGGGGGGGCCGACCCCCCTCCCAATTCGGATTGGGCTTGGGGGGGGCGTGCCCCCTCCCTTGCTCCTTTCCCCTCCTTTCCACTAAGGCCCAATAAGGCCCATATACCTCCCGGGGGGTTCCGATAACCTCCCGGTGATCCGGTATTGTCCCAATCTCACCCGGAACCTTTCCGGTGTCCAAATATAGTCGTCCAATATATCGATCTTTATGTCTCGACCATTTCGAGACTCCTCGTCAAGTCCGCGATTACATCCGGGACTCCAAACAACTTTCGGTACATCAAAATATATAAACTCATAATGAAACTATCATCGTAACATTAAGCGTGCGGACCCTACGGGTTCGAGAACAATGTAGACATGACCGAGACACGTCTCCGGTCAATAAAAAATAGCGGAACCTGGATGCTCATATTGGCTCCTACATATTCTACGAAGATCTTTATCGGTTAGGCCGCATAACAACATACGTTTGTTCCCTTTGTCATCGGTATGTTACTTGCCCGAGATTCGATCATCGGTATCTCAATACCTAGTTCAATCTTGTTACCAGCAAGTCTCTTTACTTGTTCTGTAATACAGCATCTTGCAACTAACTTATTAGTTGCATTGCTTGCAAGGCTTAAGTGATGTGCATTACCTAAAGGGCCCAGAGATACCTCTCCGACAATCTGAGTGACAAATCGTAATCTCGAAATACGCCAACCCAACATGTACCTTTGGAGACACCTGTAGAGCACCTTTATAATCACCCAGTTATGTTGTGACGTTTGGTAGCACACAAAGTGTTCCTCTGGTAAACGGGAGTTGCATAATCTCATAGTCATAGGAACATGTATAAGTCATGAAGAAAGCAATAGCAACATACTAAACGATCGGGTGCTAAGCTAATGGAATGGGTCATGTCAATCACATCATTCTCCTAATGATGTGATCCCGTTAATCAAATGACAACTCATGTCTATGGTTAGGAAACATAACCATCTTCGATTAACGAGCTAGTCAAGTAGAGGCATACTAGTGACACTCTGTTTGTCTATGTATTCACACATGTATTATGTTTCTGGTTAATACAATTCTAGCATGAATAATAAACATTTATCATGATATAAGGAAATGAATAATAACTTTATTATTGCCTCTAGGGCATATTTCCTTCATGGGGTGCCTTGGGCATCCCAAGCTTAGGCTCTTGCCACTCCTTATTCCATACTCCATCGAATATTTACCCAAAACTTGAAAACTTCACAACACAAAACTTAACAGAAAACTCGTAAGCTCCGTTAGTATAAGAAAATAAATCACCACTTCAAGGTACTGTAATGAACTGATTCTTTATTTATATTGGTGTTAAACCTACTGTATTCCAACTTCTCTATGGTTTATAAACTATTTTACTAGCCATAGATTCATCAAAATAAGCAAACAACACACGAAAAACAGAATCTGTCAAAAACAGAACAATCTGTAGTAATCTGGATCAAACGTATACTTCTGGAACTCATAAAATTCTCAACTAAATTTCGGGACCTGAGGAATTTATCTATTAATCATCTGAAAAAAGAATTAACTAATTAGCACTCTCCAAATAAAAATGGCAGCAATTCTCGTGAGCGCTAAAGTTTCTGTTTTTTACTGCATGATCAACAAGACTTTCCCCGAGTCTTCCCAAAGGTTCTACTTGGCACAAACACTAATTAAAACAATAAAACCACATCTAAAGAGAGGTTGGATGAATTATTTATTACTAAACAGTAAAAAAAGCAAGGAACAAAAATAAAATTGGGTTGCCTCCCAACAAGCGCTATTGTTTAACGCCCCTAGCTAGGCATGATGATTTCAATGATGCTCACATAAAAGATAAGAATTGTAACATAAAGAGAGCATCATGAAGAATATGACTAGCACATTTAAGTCTAACCCACTTCCTATGAATAGGAATTTTGTGACCAAACAACTTATGGGAACAATAATCAACTAGCATAGGAGGGCAAAACAAGCATAACTTCAAAACTTTAAGCACATAGAGAGGAAACTTTATATTATTGCAATTCCTACAAGCATATATTCCTCCCTCATAATAATTTTAAGTAGCATCATGAATGAATTCAACAATATAACCAGCACTTAAAGCATTCTTTTTCTTGATCTACAAAAATAGAAAATTTACTACCTCCACATAAGCAAAATTCTTCTCATGAATAATACTGGGAGCAAACTCAACAAAATAACTATCATGTGATTGAAAATTAAGATCAAGATGACAAGTTTCATGGTTATCATTATTCTTTAAAGCATGCGTGTCATCACAATAATCATCATAGATAGGAGGCATGCTTTCATCATAATAAATTTGCTCATCAAAACTTGGGGGACAAAAAATATCATCTTCATCAAACATAGCTTCCCCAAGCTTGTGGCTTTGCATATCATTAGCTGTAATGCCCTCGATGCGGCTATATCTCCTACGTGTCGAAGCACGACTTAGAGGCATAACCGCATTGAAAGCAATGTCGCAAGTACGGCAATCTTCAGAACATCCCATGTAATATAGATAATAAAAGGGGAAGGTACATAGTTGGCTTACACTCGCCACGTCAAACAAAGTACATAAATAGCATTACATCATCCAATCACTCATGGCCCGACTACGGTGCCAAAATAAAAGACCAACCCAACATGCGACACGGTCCCGATCGCCCCAACTGGGCACCATTACTGATCATCAGGGAAAGACACATAGTAACGGTGTGAGTCCTCGTCAAACTCCCACTTGAGCTCAAGCGCGTCATCTGGAATGGATTCTTCTGGCCCTGCATCTGGTTTGGAAGTAATCTGTGAGCCACAGGGACTCAGCAATCTTGCACCCTCGCGATCAAGACTATTTAAGCTTATAGGTAAGGCAAGGTAATATGTGGAGCTGCAGCAAGCGACTAGCATATATGGTGGCTAACCTGTTCACAAAAGAGAGCGAGAAGAGAAGGCAAAGCGCGGACGAATAACTAGAGAACAACCTGCGGCAAGCATTACTCCAACACTATGTTCACTTCCCGGACTCCGCCGAGAAGAGACCATCACGGTAACACACACGGTTGATTCATTTTAATTAAGTTAAGGTTCAAGTTATCTACAACTGAACATTAACAAATTCCCATCTTCCCATAACCGCGGGCACGGCTTTCGAAAGTTCAAAACCCTTCAGGGGAGTCCCAACTTAGCCCATGACAATCTCTCATGGTCAACGAAGGATATACCTTCTCCTGAGACATTCCGATCAGACTAGGTATCCCGGTTCTACAAGACACTTCGACAAGTTAAAACAAATCCAGCAACACCGCCCGAATGTGCCGACAATTCCCGATAGGAGCTGCACATATCTCGTTCTCAGGGCACACTCAGATTGTCCAAACTTCCGGTAGGCCAGCCCAGACTTGGTATGCTATGCGGGATGCGATGCATATGCAAGATTTGACAAGGAAAGAATGAACCTGGCCTTAACTTGGTAATCCAAGTGTGCCACTGGAAAGGTGAGATGATTTCGCTTGAAAACGATATAAAGAATGCCGGAATCGGAGACACGGTTTGGAAATGGCAAGCAATTCAAATATGGCACCGGTCTGCGATATACAGCAAGTAGCCATCTAAATGCACCAAGCTAAACATGCTACAGCACCCAAACATGGCAACAAAATTCATGGCAGGGATCCATTCATGAAGCTTAACAAAATATGAACACTGAGCTACGGCCAATTCATTCATTAACAGGTTCAAACAAGCATGGCAAAAGTGCAATTGATAAACATATTTCAGACTTAGTGAAATTAACACTTGTCTAGAATTTCAGATCAGATAGCACACTTTAAAGCATGAAAATTATGTACTACAGGGCCTGAACATGGCAAAGTAAAGCATGGCTTGGAGCTACTTAAAGAGCTTAACAAAAGCCCCTTAGTGACCTTGAGCTAAAAGGGATCAGAAAATACAATTGCAAGCATGTGAACATGGCAAAAACATAATCAGATCACAGACTTAGTGAAAACTGGAGCATGCAAATCGGATATCAAGTAGGCATGTTCACAAGCTTGATGCGGTCACTACAGAGCATGGCATAACAATCTAAGCATGCACCCATCAAGAATACACATTATACAAGCTAGACATGGCAAGAACAATAACATAGCATACACAGATCAACTACAACATCCTCGGCAAAATGCTAACAAGTAGACAATCTGCCCAGATTCACGAAATAGCAAAAGTAGAGCTCGATTGACTCAAGCTAGGGTGATCCATAAATGCAAACAAAGACATGGATGGATAGATAACTACAAGATTAACAAATCACCCTTACTGATTATCCTCAAAAGAGGCACGGATCACTAGGAAACAACATGAACATATGGCATATTGATAAAAACAGATCAAGGACTTAGTGGAATTGCTAAGTCCCTGAAATCAGCATTAACGAATGCACCACTTTGCACGCTTGTGCTAGTCACCACACAAATCAAAAAAATACATGGATGGCACCTCTGGATAGATGTCAAAGCATATGACAAAACACATGTAGAGCTCATGGGCATATCATGCACACAATAATCATGGCAAAAATGACAAATAGCTATTTGGTGCAGCAGATCTGACAATTAACTCAAATAGCATTCTTCCAACAGCATTTCGGGCATCAAGATTAACTCAAATGAAAATGATGCAATGAGATGAAATGATGTGCTCTCTGAGACGAACATTTTGATATGCTATATGCCCAAAACGGATCTACGGATGCAAAGTTATAGTATGATGAAAATAGCAAAATAATTAGGGTTAGGGACGGAAAGTCAACCCCGAGATTCAAATCTCAGATCCAGATCCGGGCTGCGCGGAAAACAAGGTTCACCGGACTTGGAGCTCGAGCTCGCCGGAGTTCGTCGGGGAAGGAGGCCGGGGCGCCGGATCCGGGCGGTGAGAGGCCGGAGCGGCGCGGGAACGAGGACGGCGGAGGTGGCCGCGACTTGGGACGCGCGGGCGGCGGAGGAAGGACGCGGCGGCCGGAGTTGGAGCTCTGCTCCAGCCAGCAATGGCGCGGCGGCGGAGGTCCGGTAAGAGGAGGCGGGGAGGCGGTGCGGCGAAGGAGAAGGAAGGCGGCGGGCGGCGCGCCTCTTCGGGCCGGGAGGGCCGGACGCGGGCCCCACGGCCGGGCGGGATCGGCGGCGAAGTGGGCACCAGGCGCGACGAGTAGGACGACGACACGTGGCGGCGGACGGGCGGAGTGGACGTGTCCGGCCGTCCGGT
>NC_041390.1:492174743-492195093 GCF_002162155.2 Triticum dicoccoides | reverse complement strand
GGCTGGAGGAGGAGGGGGGCTAGGGTTTCGTCCGTGATTTCGAAAGGGGGGGGGGTCTATATATAGGCATAGAGGGAGCTAGGAGTGTCCAAAAGAGGTGCGGTTTGCGGCCACGCGATCGTGATCGAACACTCTAGATGATAGAAGGGGTTTAGGTGGGTTTTGGGCCACTTTGTAAGGGTGTTGGGCTGCAACACACACGAGGCCTTTTCGGTCCCTCGGTTAACCGTTGGAGCATCAAACGAAGTCCAAATGGTACGAAACTTGACAGGCGGTCTACCAGTAGTAAACCAAGGCCGCTTGGCAAGTCTCAGTCCAATCCGGAAATGTTTAATCCCCACACACGAAAGAAAGGTAGAAATGACCACCGGAGGAGAACGGAGCGCCGGAATGCAAAACGGACAACGGGGAAAATGCTCGGATGCATGAGACGAACACGTATGCAAATGCAATGCACATGATGACATGATATGAGATGCAAGACAACGACAACAACACACGGAGACAAAAACCCAAACCCGAGAAAATAAAATAACTTAACACCGGAAACGGCAAGAGTTGGATTACATATTAGGTAAATCACATCCGGGGTGTTACAACACTCCACCACTACGAAAGGACCTCGTCCCGAGATCTAGGACTGGAAGAACGCCGAGTACTCAGAACGGAGGTGATCCTCGCGTTCCCAGGTGGCTTCACGGTCGGAATGGTGTGACCACTTAACTTTGAGGAATTTGATTGACTTATTGCGAGTCTTGTGTTCAGTCTCTTCAAGAATAGCAACTGGGTGCTCACGATAAGAGAGATCTTCTTGGAGCTCAATGTCTTCGAAGTTGATGGTGCGGTCAGGAGTCTTGAAGCACTTGCGGAGCTGAGAGACATGGAACACGTCATGCACATTTGCAAAGTTTGAAGGAAGCTCGAGTTGATAGGCGAGATCGCCTGTCTTGCTGACGATCTTGAAAGGTCCCACGTATCTAGGGGCAAGCTTCCCTTTGATACTGAAGCGATGAGTACCTTTCATTGGAGAGACACGGAGGTAAACATGATCTCCGATCTCGAAAGCCAAATCATGATGCTTACTATCATAGTAGCTCTTCTAGCGCGATTGGGCTGCTTTGAGGTTATCTCGAATGACTTTGCACATTTCCTCTGCCTCTGTGATTAAGTCATTTCCCAGAAGTTGACGTTCACCGGTTTCAGACCAGTTGAGAGGGGTACGACACTTCCTGCCATACAGGATTTCGAATGGGGCCTTGCCCGAACTTGCTTGAAAACTGTTGTTGTAGGAGAATTCAGCATATGGAAGGCAATCCTCCCACTTCATGCCGAAGGTGATCACAAAAGACCTGAGCATATCTTCAAGAATCTGGTTGACACGCTCGACTTGACCACTAGTTTGAGGATGGAAAGCTGTGCTGAAGCAGATGTTGGTGCCCATGGCCTTCTGAAAAGAATCCCAAAACTTGGAGGTAAAGATGCTGCCACGGTCTGAAGAGATCACCTGTGGAATACCGTGCAGCGAGACGATCCGAGAGGTATACAGCTCCGCCAATTGAGCTGCAGTGATAGACTCTTTGATAGGCAGAAAGTGAGCCACTTTAGTGAGTTTGTCGATGACAACGAATATAGCATCATTGCCATGCTTGGACTTTGGAAACCCAGTCACGAAGTCCATCTCAATGTGGTCAAACTTCCATTCTGTAATGGCAAGAGGTTGGAGGAGACCCGCTGGTCTTTGGTGTTCTGCCTTCACTCTTCTGCAGACATCACACTCATTTACGAATTGAGCAATCTCGCGCTTCATTCAAGTCCACCATTAAGCCTGCTTGAGGTCCTGATACATCTTCGTGCTCCCAGGGTGGATGGAGAGGAGTGAATTGTGAGCCTCGTTCATTATCACTTTACAAAGATCACCTTTGGGCACAACAATACGATCCTCAAAGAAGAGAGTATCCTTGTCATCAAGGTGGTAGCACTTGTACTTGGGTTGACTCTTGGCAATCCCAATCTTCACCTTCTTCACCATAGCATCAAGAAGTTGAGCCTCGCGAATCTGGTCTTCCAAGGTAGGAGAGACTTGAAGGTTGGCGAGGAAACCTTGAGGAACAACTTGCAGATTGAGTTTGTGGAAAGCTTCACAAAGCTCGGGTTGATAAGGCTTGAGAATCAGACTGTTGCAATAAGCCTTCCTGCTCAAAGCGTCAGCAATCACATTGGCCTTGCCTGGAGTATACTCGATACTCGGATTATACTCTTGAATCATTTCGACCCATCGAGTCTGCCTGAGGTTGAGATTAGGCTGAGTGAAGATGTACTTGAGACTCTTGTGGTCAGTGAAGATGTCCACTTTTCTTCCCAATAAGAGATGTCTCCAAGTCAAAAGAGCATGCACAACTGCCGCCAACTCGAGGTCATGAGTGGGGTAGTTCTTCTTGTTGGGCTTCAACTGGCGAGAGGTATAAGCCACAACTTTCTTCTCTTGCATCAACACTGCACCAAGACCTTGAAGAGAGGCATCGCAAAAGACCTCGAACTGTTTGGATTCATCGGGAGGAGTCAGCACTGGAGCAGTGACCAATTTCTCTTTTAAAGTGTTGAAAGCAATGTCACACTCTGGAGACCAAACGTACTTGACGTGCTTCTGGAGAAGATTAGAGAGAGGCTTCGTGATCTTTGAAAAGTTCTCAACGAACCTTCGACAGTAGCTTGCGAGACCGAGGAAGCTACGGAGTTGCTTCACGTTCTGAGGTGGTTCCTAATTCACAATTGCAGACACCTTCTCAGGATTCACCGCAACGCCCTTGTCAGAGATGATATGCCCAAGGTAAAGAACCTCATCGAGCCAAAATTTGCACTTTGAGAACTTGGCGTAGAACTGGTGTTCCCTGAGCTTATCAAGCACCAAACGCAAGTGTTTGGCATGATCTTCCTTGTTCTTTGAAAAGACCAGAATGTCATCGAGATAGACCAAAACAAAGTCATTGGTGTAGGCGTTGAAGATGAAGTTCATCATGCGGGAGAAATTCAGAGGAGCGTTGACGACGCCAAAAGACATGACAGTGTATTCGTATGAACCATAGCTTGTCCTGAAAGCCGTCTTGGGAATATCTTGCTCACGGATTCGAATCTGGTGATAACCCATACGGAGATCAAGCTTGGAGAATACTTGGGCACCTTTCAGTTGTTCGAACAGCTCGTTGATGTTGGGAAGTGGGTATTTGTTCTTGATAGTCTTCTTGTTCAATGGACGGTAGTCAACACAAAGTCGGTCTGTTCCATCCTTCTTCTTCACAAAAAGAGCTCCACAACCCCACGGAGAAGAACTAGGCCAGATGAGACCCATTCTCTCTTGAATATCGAGTTGCTTCTTCAGCTCCTTCAACTCTTCAGGTCCGAGCTTGTAAGGACGATTGCACACCGGTTCCGTGCCAGGCTCAAGATCGATGACGAATTCAACTGGCCGGTGCGGAGGCATTCCTGGAAGCTCTTCTGGAAAGACGTCTTGATATTCGCAAACGACTGGAATTTGTGAGATGGCATCCAGTTCACCCTTCTCATTGAGAGAAAACAGACAGATGGTATTATCCCGAGCGGCAAAGACAATTACATCCTCAGACGAATGAGTCAATTGAATCTGCCTGGCTGCACAATCAAGCTGAGCCTTGTGCTTAGAAAGCCAATCCATCCCGAGAATAAGATCAATATCCGAGTTACCAAGGACCATTGGAGAAGCCAGAAACTTGAAATCACCCATCATGATAGAAATATCCGGAATCTCGTGGTTAGCGAGCAAACATTTACCCGGAGAGACAACTGCTAACGGTTTATGCATAACTTGGGAAGTCAACTCATGCTTAGATGCAAAAGGTTTCAAGATGAAACAATGCGATGCACCAGTGTCAAAAAGAACTTTAGCTGGAATATCGTTAACAGGGAGGTTACCCATGATGACATCTGAAGAGTCCTCTGCCTGAGCTGCATTCATCAAATTGACCTTGGCGTGCTTGGGGTTATGCTTGACCACAGCTGTACTTGCTGATCTCACAGGAGGAGGAGGAGGGAGACGCCTCTGGTTGAAGCATTTGTTGGAATAGTGACCCTTCTGTTGGCACTTGTTGCATGTGACCTCTGAAAGCGGACGGTGATACAGAGCACTCGATCTTGGAGCTTGAGACGAAGTCTTGTTCTGAAAGCCAGGGTTGGGTGGGTGGGAAGATCCACTGCCACCTTTGCTCTTCTGATACGGCTGACGAAACGGAGGAGGAGGAAGCCAATACTTCTGCTGCTTGGCCACTTGAGTAGAGGAAGAAGGAGTAGCATCTCTGACTCGCTTCTTAGAAGCATCACACTTCACTTGGGCAGCCTCTTGCTTCAATGCCATGTTGTAGAACTCATCGTACCTCAAGGGCTCAAAGAGAACAAGAGGTAGTTGGATTTCTTCTCTGAGACCACCCCTGAACTGGTATATCATGCTCTTCTCATCCGGGACGTCCTGCTTAGCAAAGCGGGCGAGCTTCTGAAACAACTTGTTGTAGTCATAGACAGACAAAGAACCTTGCTTCAGGTTGCGGAATTCCTCACGCTTGCTTTCAACCACGCTCTGAGGAATATGATGAGCTTTGAAGTCTTGACGGAATTCATCCCAGGTAATCACACGGCCTCCTCTGGAATCCTTGTACTGCTGGAACCATTCTGCAGCTTGGTCTTTGAGTTGGAAGGAAGCGAACTTGACAAAGTCCTCAGGCCTGACGTTACTGCACTCGAAATGCTTGCATAAGTCCACAAGCCAATCGTCAGCATCAGTTGCCTCAACACAATTGCTGAAGGTCTTTGGCTGGTTAGCAAGGAACTGGTTGAGTGTAGCAAAGTGATTTGCTTGTTGCCTTGGTTGCCTTGGTTCGCTTGGTTGCGCTCTTGAAGAATTTCCATGATCAACTACGTGTTAGCATTGGTAGCGGCCATCACAGCTTGCCATGCCTCCGGAGGAGGGGGAGGTGGTGGCGGATCCTGATTCTGATTGCTGCTCTTAGCGGGAGCCATCCTGAAGAGGGTGACATCCGTTAGCACATTGACAGATAAAATGAAGCTGAATCAAGCGGGTTGAAATTGCAACAAATAGTCTTCACATCCGAACATAAGAACGAATGCATTCCACTTGAAATGGTCACATATCCATAAATTGAGAAGCCACTTAGAATTTAGGTAGAGGAATAAATCAACAAGGTACGGAACAAGAACGAATACTCGGTAAGAAATCCCAATCTCAAACCAAATATCCGTGGAAGAAGAACTAGAGCTACAAGAATTCCCACCTATGAAACTCCCGAACCTTTCCGGTTATGCAATCAGGTGTTGGGGATACAGGGGAAGCATAATATCTCACCCAAATCTAGCAAATCCTACATCCAGCTGTATCCATCCTTCAACACATAACCGAGAAAAACTTCGGAAACCATCTACCTCAACCTTCGAAAAGCATCCGTTATACAAGTTATGGCAATACTCCCGAACTCCCGCCCAGTACTGGGTGGCGTCGAGGTTATCTCACCAACAACTGCATAAAAGAGATTTTCGATGTCGGCGTACTAAACTCAGGTATTCCAGAACTGCAACGATAAAATTGTGACGACAACACCTCGGAGCTCAACTCCCCGGGACACTGCCACAACCCCTAAATGACAGGAGGCACCAAGAACAATGTTCTCATCACAAATCCACCGGAATGATTCCAAGATACCCGCGTGATCCTAAATTTTTTTTTAGTGAAATTTGAGAAGAGAAGAGTCAAAACTCTATGTCAGGATGCCTTACTAGAGCGATGAAGGGACCGAGGAGTAAAAAGAATTCCTAAACTCTCCGATATATAATTCCTAAATGACTCAAAACATTTTTTCTACACTCAACTCGGCTTCTAGTTCGATCAAGCAATGGGGCTCCTAAGGTTGGGGAAGGCTCTGATTACCAACTTGTAACGCCCTCGATGCGGCTATATCTCCTACGTGTCGAAGCACGACTTAGAGGCATAACTGCATTGAAAGCAATGTCACAAGTAAGGCAATCTTCACAACATCCCATGTAATATAGATAATAAAAGGGGAAGGTACATAGTTGGCTTACACTCGCCACGTCAAACAAAGTGCATAAATAGCATTACATCATCCAATCACTCATGGCCCGACTACGGTGCCAAAATAAAAGACCAACCCAACATGCGACACGGTCCCGATCGCCCCAACTGGGCACCACTACTGATCATCAGGGAAAGACACATAGTAACGGCGTGAGTCCTCGTCGAACTCCCACTTGAGCTCAAGCTCGTCATCTGGAATGGAGTCGTCTGGCCCTGCATCTGGTTTGGAAGTAATCTGTGAGCCACAGGGACTCAGCAATCTCGCACCCTCGCGATCAAGACTATTTAAGCTTATAGGTAAGGCAAGGTAATATGTGGAGCTGCAGCAAGCGACTAGCATATATGGTGGCTAACCTGTTCGCAAAAGAGAGCGAGAAGAGAAGGCAAAGCGCGAACGAATAACTAGAGAACAACCTGCGGCAAGCATTACTCCAACACCGTGTTCACTTCCCGGACTCCGCCGAGAAGAGACCATCACGGTAACACACACGGTTGATTCATTTTAATTAAGTTAAGGTTCAAGTTATCTACAACCGGACATTAACAAATTCCCATCTGCCCATAACCGCGGGCACGGCTTTAGAAAGTTCAAAACCCTGCAGGGGAGTCCCAACTTAGCCCATGACAAGCTCTCACGGTCAACGAAGGATATACCTTCTCCCGAGACATTCCGATCAGACTCGGTATCCCGGTTCTACAAGACACTTCGACAAGTTAAAAAAAATCCAGCAACACCGCCCGAATGTGCCGACAATTCCCGATAGGAGCTGCACATATCTCGTTCTCAGATCACACTCAGATTGTCCAAACTTCCGGTAGGCCAGCCCAGAGTTGCCCCTGGTGGCCACCGGCGGCTGATGAGGTGGACCAACACTCAGAGGAGCACTGGCTCGGGGGGTTTAAATAAGATGACCCTCGGGCTCCGGAAACCCAAGGGAAAAAGAGGCTAGGTGGCAAATGGTAAAACCAAGGTTGGGCATTGCTGGAGAAGCTTTATTCAAGGCGAACTGTCAAGGGGTTCCCATTATCACCCAACCGCGTAAGGAATGCAAAATCTGGGAACATAACACCGATATGACGGAAACTAGGGCGGCAAGAGTGGAACAAAGCACTAGGCGAGAGGCCGAGCCTTCCACCCTTTACCAAGTATATATATGCATTAAGATAACAAGATAATATAATGATATCCCAACAAGAAAATAATGTTCCAACAAGGAACGGTCTCCGATCTTCACCTGCAACTAGCAACGCTATAAGAGGGGTTGAGCAAAGCGGTAACATAGCCAATCAACGGTTTGCTAGGACATGGTGGGTTAGAGGTTTGACATGGCAACTTGGGAGGCATGATAAGCAAGTGGTAGGCATCGTAGCATAGGCATAGCAAAAGAGCGAGCATCTAGCAAAGCAAAGATAGAAGTGATTTCGAGGGTATGATCATCTTGCCTGCAAAGTTGTCAGAGTTGACTAGATCCTCGAAAGCAAACTCAACGGGCTCCTCGTTAGCGAACTCGTCTACCGACTCTACCCAAACAAGACAAACAAGCAAAAGGACACAATCAACCACGTGCAAAGCTCAAACAACATGATGCAAACATGGTATGCTATGCGGGATGCGATATGTGATGCATATGCAAGATTTGACAAGGAAAGAATGAACCTGGACTCAACTTGGTAATCTAAGTGTGCCACTAGAAAGGTGAGATGATTTTGCTTGAAAACGATATAAAGAACACCAGAATCGGAGACACGGTTTGGAAATGGCAAGCAATTCAAATATGGCACCAGTCTGCGATATACAGCAAGTAGCCATCTAAATGCAACAAGCTAAACATGCTACATCACCCAAACATGGCAACAAAATTCATGGCAGGGATCCATTCATGAAGCTTAACAAAAGATGAACAGTGAGCTACGGCCAATTCATTCATTAACAAGTTCAAACAAGCATGGCAAAAGTGCAATTGATAAACAGATTTCAGACTTAGTGAAATTAACACTTGTCTGGAATTTCAGATCAGATAGCACACTTTGGAGCATGAAAACTATATACTACAGGGCCTGAACATGGCAAAGTAAAGCATGGCATGGAGCTACTCAAAGAGCTTAACAAAAGTCCCTTAGTGACCTTGAGCCAAAAGGAATCAGAAAATACAATTGCAAGCATGTGAACATGGCAAAAACATAATCAGATCACATACTTTGTGAAAACCCGGAGCATGCAAATCAGATATCAAGTAGGCATGTTCACGAGCTTGATGCACTCACTATAGAGTAAGGCATGACAATCTAAGCATGCACCCATCAAGAATACACATTATACAAGCTAGACATGGCAAGAACAATAACATAGCATGCACGGATCAACTACAACATCCTCGGCAAAATGCTAACAAGTAGACAATCTGCCCAGATTCACGAAATAGCAAAAGTAGAGCTCGATAGACTCAAGCTAGGGTGCTCCATAAATGCAAACAAAGAAATGGATGGATAGATCACTACAAGATTAACAAATCACCCTTACTGATTATCCTCAAAAGAGGCACGGATCACTAGGAAACAACATGAACATATGGCATATTGATAAAAATAGATCAAGGACTTAGTGGAATTGCTAAGTCCCTGAAATCAGCATTAACGAATGCACCACTTTGCACGCTTGTGCTAGTCACCACACAAATCACAAAAATACATGGATGGCACCTCTGGATAGATGTCAAAGCATATGACAAAACACATGTAGAGCTCATGGGCATATCATGCACACAATAATCATGGCAAAAATGACAAATAGCTATTTGGTGCAGCAGATCTGACAATTAACTCAAATAGCATTCTTCCAACAGCATTTCAGGCATCAAGATGAACTCAAATGAAAATGATGCAATGAGATGAAATGATGTGCTCTCTGAGACAAACATTTGGTATGCTATATGCCCAAAACGGATCTACGTATGCAAAGTTATAGCATGATGAAAATAACAAAATAATTAGGGTTAGGGACAGAAAGTCAACCCCGAGATTCAAATCTCAGATCCAGATCCGGGCTGCGTGGAAAATGAGGTTCACCGGACTTAGAGCTCGAGCTCGCCGGAGTTCGTCAGGGAAGGAGGCCGGGGCGCCGAATCCGGGCGGTGAGAGGCCGGAGCAGCGCGGGAACGAGGACGGCGGAGGTGGCCGCGACTTGTGACGCGCGGGCGGCGGAGGAAGGACGCGGCGGCCGGAGTTGGAGCTCTCCTCCGGCCGGCAATGGCACGGAGGCGGAGGTCCGGTAAGAGGAGGCGGGGAGGCGGCGCGGCGAAGGAGAAGGAAGGCGGCGGGCGGCGTGCCTCTTCGGGCCGGGAGGGCCGGACGCAGGCCCCGCGGCCCGGCTGGATCGGCGGCGAAGTGGGCACCAGGCGCAACGAGTAGGACGGCGACACGTGGCGGTGGACGGGCGGAGTGGACGTGTCCGGCCGTCCGGATTTTTGTCCGGCGGCTGGAGGAGGAGGGGGGCTAGGGTTTCGTCCGTGATTTCGAAAGGGGGGTCTATATATAGGCATAGAGGGAGCTAGGAGTGTCCAAAAGACGTGCGGTTTGTGGCCACGCGATCGTGATCGAACTCTCTAGATGATAGAAGGGGTTTTGGTGGGTTTTGGGCCACTTTGGAAGGGTGTTGGGCTACAACACACACGAGGCCTTTTCGGTCCCTCGGTTAACCGTTGGAGTATTAAACGAAGTCCAAATGGTACGAAACTTGACAGGCGGTCTACCGGTAGTAAACCAAGGCTGCTTGGCAAGTCTCGGTCCAATCCGGAAATGTTTAATCCCCACACACGAAAGAAAGGTAGGAATGACCACCGGAGGAGAACGGAGCGCCGGAATGCAAAACGGACAACGGGGAAAATGCTCGGATGCATGAGACGAACACGTATGCAAATGCAATGCACATGATGACATGATATGAGATGCAAGACAATGACAACAACACACGGAGGCAAAAACCCGAACCCGAGAAAATAAAATAACTTAACGCCGGAAACGGCAAGAGTTGGATTACATATTAGGTAAATCACATCTGGGGTGTTACATTAGCATCATGGATATTCAAGGAATTCATACTAACAACATTGCAATCATGCTCATCATTCAAAGATTTAATGCCAAACATTTTATAGATTTCTTCTTCTAGCACTTGAGCACAATTTTCCTTTCCATCATACTTACAAAAAATATTAAAAAGGTGAAGCGTATGAGACAAACCCAATTCCATTTTTTATAGTTTTCTTTTATTGACTAAACTAGTGATAAAACAAGAAACTAAAAGACTCGGTTGCAAGATCTAAAGATATACCTTCAAGCACTCACCTCCCCGGCAATGGCGCCGGAAAAGAGCTTGATGTCTACTACACAACCTTCTTCTTGTAGTCGTTGTTGGGCCTCCAAGTGCAGAGGTTTGTAGGACAGTAGCAAATTTCCCTCAAGTGGATGACCTAAGGTTTATCAATCTGTAGGAGGCGTAGGATGAACATGGTCTCTCTCAAGCAACCCTGCAACCAAATAACAAAGAGTCTCTTGTGTCCCCAACACACCCAATACAATGGTAAATTGTATAGGTGCACTAGTTCGGCGAAGAGATGGTGATACAAGTGGTATATGGATGGTAGATAAAGGTATTTGTAATCTGAAATTATAAAAACAGCAAGGTAACTAATGATAAAAGTGAGCGTAAACGGTATTGCAATGTGTTGAAACAAGGCCTAGGGTTCATACTTTCGCTAGTGTAAGTTCCCTCAACAATACTAACATAATTGGATCACATAACTATCCCTCAACATGCAACAAAGAGTCACTCCAAAGTCACTAATAGCGGAGAACAAACGAAGAAATTATGGTAGGGTACGAAACCACCTCAAAGTTATTCTTTCCAATCAATCCGTTGGGCTATTCCTATAAGTGTCACAAACAGCCCTATAGTTCATACTAGAATAACACCTTAAGACACAAATCAACCAAAACCCTAATGTCACCTCAAGTATCCGTGGGTATGATTATACGATATGCATCACACAATCTCAGATTCATCTATTCAACCAACACAAAGGACCTCAAAGAGTGCCCCAAAGTTCCTACCAGAGAATCACGACGAAAACGTGTGCCAACCCCTATGCATAGGTTCATGGGCGGAACCCGCAAGTTGATCACAAAAACATACATCAAGTGAATCACGTGGTATCCTATTGTCACCACAGATACACACGGCAAGACATACATCAAGTGTTCTCAAATCTTTAAAGACTCAATCCGATAAGATAACTTCAAAGGGGAAACTCAATTCATTACAAGAGAGTAGAGGGGGGAAGAAACATCATAGGATCCAACTATAATAGCAAAGCTCGCGATACATCAAGATCGTATCACCTCAAGAACACGAGAGAGAGAGAGAGAGATCAAACACATAGCTACTTGGCACATACCCTCAGCCCCAAGGGAGAACTACTCCCTCCTCATCATGGAGAGCACCGGGATGATGAAGATGGCCACCAGAGAAGGATTGCCCCCTCCGGCAGGGTGCCGGAACGGGTCTAGATTGGTTTTTGGTGGCTACGGAGGCTTCTGGCGGCGGAACTCCTAATCTATTGTGCTCCTCGATGTTTTTAGGGTATATGGAGATATATAGGCAGAAGAAGTACGTCAGGGGGCCCACGTGGGTGGAGGGCACACCCAGGGGGTGGGCGCGCCCCCTACCTTGTGGCCTCCTCGAAGCTTCCCTTACGTAGACTCCAAGTCTTCTGGGCTTCTTCTGATCCAAAAATAGGTTCCGTGAAGTTTCAGGTCATTTGGACTCCATTTGATTTTCCTTTTCTTCGAAACCCTAAAACAAGGTAAAAACATAAACTGGCACTGGGCTCTGGGTTAATAGGCTAGTCTCAAAAATGATATAAAAGTGTATAATAAAGCCCATAAACATCCAAAACAGTAGATAATATAGCATGGAGCAATCAAAAATTATAGATACGTTGGAGATGTATCAATCCGTTGCATGGCAATCCCTACTCACTCACATTGATATCTATTGATGGGCATCTCCGTAGCCCGTTGATACGCCTAGTTGATGTGAGACTATCTTCCCCTCTTTTGTCTTCTCCACAACCACCATTCTATTCCACATATAGTGCTATATCCATGGCTCACGCTCATGTATTGCGTGAAGATCAAAAAAGTTTTGAAAATGTCAAAAGTATGAAACAATTTCTTGGCTTGTCATCGGGGTTGTGCATGATTTAAATACTTTGTGTGGTGAAGATAGAGCATAGCCAGACTATATGATTTTGTAGGAATAACTTTCTTTGGCCATGTTATTTTGAGAAGACATAATTGCTTTGTTAGTATGCTTGAAGTATTATTATTTTTATGTCAACATGAACTTTTGTCTTGAATCTTTTGAATCTGAATATTCATACCACAATTAAGAAGATTTACATTGAAATTATGCCTAGTAACACTCCGCATCAAAAATTTTGTTCTTATCATTTACCTACTGAAGGACGAGTAGGAATTAAGCTTGGGGATGCTTGATACGTCTCCAACGTATCTATAATTTTTGATTGCTCCATGCTATATTATCTACTGGTTTGGACATTATTGGGCTTTATTATCCACTTTTATATTATTTTTGGGACTAACCTATTAACCGGAGGCCCAGCCCAGAATTGTTGTTTTTTGCCTGTTTTAGGGTTTCGAAGAAAAGGAATATCAAACGGAGTCCAAACGGAATGAAACCTTCGGGAACGTGATTTTCTCACCGAATACAACTCAGGAGACTTGGACCCTACGTCAAGGCACGTAACAGGAGGCCACGAGGTAGGGGGCGCACCCTACCCCCCCAGGCGCGCCCCCCACCCTCGTGGGCCCCCTGTTGCTCCATCGGCATACTTCTTCCTCCTATATATATCCACGTACCCCCAAACGATCAGATATGGAGCCAAAAACCTAATTCCACCGCTGCAACTTTCTGTATCCACGAGATCCCATCTTGGGGCCTGTTCCGGAGCTCTGTCGGAGGGGGCATCGATCACGGAGGGCTTCTACATCATCATCCAAGCCTCTCTGATGAAGTGTGAGTAGTTTAATTCAGACCTACGGGTCCATAGTTAGTAGCTAGATGGCTTCTTCTCTCTTTTTGGATCTCTATACAATGTTCTCCCCCTCTCTCGTGGAGATCTATTCGATGTAATCTTGTTTTTGCGGTGTGTTTGTTGAGACCGATGAACTGTGGGTTTATGATCAAGTCTATTTATGAACAATATTTGAATCTTCTCTGAATTCTTTTATGTATGATTGGTTATCTTTGCAAGTCTCTTCGAATTATTAGTTTGGTTTGGCCTACTAGATTGGTTGTTCTTGCCATGGGAGAAGTGCTTAGCTTTGGGTTCGATCTTGTGGTGTCCTTTCCTAGTGACAGAAGGGGCAGCAAGGCACGTATTGTATCGTTGCCATCGAGGATAACAAGATGGGTTTTTTATCATATTGCATGAAACTATCCCTCTACATCATGTCATCTTGCTTAAGGCGTTACTCTGTTTTTAACTTAATACTCTCGATGCATGCTGGATAGCGGTCGATGAGTGGAGTAATAGTAGTAGATACAGGCAGGAGTCGGTCTACTTGTCTCGGACGTGATGCCTATATACATGATCATACCTAGATATTCTCATAACCATGCTCAATTCTGTCAATTGCTCAATAGTAATTTGTTCACCCACCGTAGAATACTTATGCTCTTGAGAGAAGCCACTAGTGAAACCTGTAAGTGCATCTAGTGCCACCCCTAGTTGGTTTTGGAGTATTGACGACAAACCTAGTTGAGGGACTAATGTGTTTGTGAGAATTGCAGGATAACACAGGTAGAAGTCCCTCATTGATTCGGTTTTCCTACCAGAGATTACCCCTAAAAATGTATGAAGACATTGAAGTCAGAGGTGGTATGTGAAGACATTCACATTGAAGACTATGATAAGAGAAGACATCGCATGAAGACTACGGAGCGCGAAGACTTAGCAGTTTCGTCGTTTTGTGTTTTTCTTTGTTGAGTCATAGGAACCACCATACTATTAAGTGGGGTCCAAGAGAACTAGTCAGAATGACTGAAGTGATGCTTAACCAAAATCCTATGTCTTCGAGCGAAGACTATAAGAGCAAATCTTGTCCAGAGTTGGATAAGTCAGCTTTGCTTGTAGTCCAAGTAAAGTTGTCGTGTGTGTTTGAAATCTGACCATTGGAACACGTGTCAGTTCCTTAGTGACCAAGGGTCATTTCGGACAAACCAGGTCGGGTTGCCCAGTGACTATAAATAGCCCACCCCCTACAACCATAAACGGTTGGCTGCTCAGAGTTAGAGTACGGATTTTGTCGTTTGAGAGCAACCCACCTCAAAGCCTTTGAGACAGAATTCCTTGCGAGGACAAAGCCTTAACCACCCAGAGCCAAAGAGTGTTAGGCATCACTGAAGTCTTCCTGTCTGTGTGATCTGAAGACTTATTACACTTGAGGACTGTGAATCCTCCAGCTGGTTAGGCGTCGCGTTCTGAGCATCCAAGAGTCATTGTGGATCGCCGGTGAACGAAGTCTGCGAAGGTTTGGAAGTCTACCTTGAAGACTTACTAGAGTGATTGGGCGAGGTCTGTGTGACCTTAGCTCAAGGGGAATACGGTGAGGACTGAGTGTCCTGAGCTGCGTGTTCAGGACTGGGTGTCCGGGACTGTGTGTCCTTAGGTTTAAATACCTAGCCTCCCTAACCAGACGTACAGTTGTCACAGCAACTGGAACTGGTCCAACAAATCATTGTCTTCAACGAGTCACTGGTTTCATCCTTCCCTTCCCTTTACTTATTGTTGGTCCTTGTGAAGTCATTGTATGATTGCATTATCGTTTGTCTTCACTGAGTGACTGCTTGTTCTGATTGGCTTCACAATATCTTCCTACCTGATCTTTACTGCCTAGCTGCTATTAGTCATTGTGCTTTCACTTCATTGAATACTTGATTATGGTTTGCCTAGTGTAGTCTACCTTCCGCTGCATGGTAATAGGTTTATTTCTATCGTCTGTCTTCGAAACTTCCATGTTTTGAAGACTTTCATAAAAATCGCCTATTCACCCCCCCCTCTAGTCGATCACTAGCACTTTCAATTGGTATCAGAGCAAGGTACTCCCTTGTTCTGTGTGATTCGGTTTAACCACCTGGATTTTTAGCTATGTCGACTGCAGGGATAATTAAAGTCTCCGCTGCATGCCCCGTCTTCGATGGAACTGAATATCCCTACTTGAAGAGTAAGATGCGCATGCATCTTGAAGCCATTGATGTCGACCTATGGTATGTCGTCAAGAATGGCGTTCCCAAGGCTGGTGAAGGTGTCACCACTGCTGATGTCAAGAAGTTCGTTCAACTGGACTCCACTGCCAAGAACATCATCTGTGGTCATCTGACCAAAGGGCAGTATGGCCGCGTGAGTGCTTTGGAAACATCTAAGCTAGTCTGGGACTGGCTCTCCAAGGTCAATGAAGGCGTTTCAACCCAGAGAGATCAGAGAATCAGTGTCCTTCGCAACCTCTTCAACCGCTTCAAGAGAAATGACAATGAGAATGTCCAGCTCACGTTTGATCGACTCACTGACATCACAAATGAGCTTCAAGCTCTCGGCCCCACTAAGATCACCAAGCATGAAGTCGTCAAGACACTCCTAAGATCACTTGACAGCTCGTTTGACACCCTAGCCCTGATGATTCAAGAACGTCCTGACTTCAAGACACTCGATCCGTCTGACATACTTGAGAGGCTCAACACACACGAGTTTCAGCTTTCTGAGAAAAGAGACATCTACGGTCCCAACTATGGGCGAACTCGTGCCTTGAAGGCAAAAGATGTCTCCTCATCTGAAAAAATTGGAAAGGAGCTTGCTATGCTTGTGAAGAAGTTCCAAAAATTCACCAAGAAGAAAGGCTTCAGAAAGTCTTCACGATCAAGCTCAAGGAATGATGAAGCTTCTGCTCATGACTACAAGAAGAGAACATGCCACAAGTGCAAGAAACCTGGCCACTACATCTCTGAGTGTCTGCAGTGGGACAATGAGAACAAGAAGAAGAAGAAGAGCAAGTAGGATGACTCTGATGACAAGAAGAAGAAGAAATACTCAAAGTCTTCTTCCAAGTCTTCCTCAAAGTCTTCATCACACAAGAAGAGCTCATCTGGCAAGGCACGTGCGTTTGTTGGCAAGGAAATGGATTCAGAGGAGGAGTCCGCTTTTGAGGAGGCGGAGGTGGAGTCTGAGGAGGAGTCTAATTCTGGCGTTGCGAGTCTGGCTACAGCATACGTTGCCAAGTCCATCTTCAACACTGAAGACAATGACTTCATCACCGACACCGATGCAAATGACAAGGACTACCCCGCTCCTACCTACTGCTTCATGGCACGCAGTGCCAAGGGTACGACACCAGCTGCTTCAGAATAGATTATTGATAGTGGGTGTACTAATCACATGACTGGCAAGCGAAGCCTTCTCATGGACTCAATTACGTCCATCTGACAAAAGTCACATCACATTTGCTGACACTGGTAAAAGCAAGGTATTGGGTCTAGGTAGAGTTGCAATCTCAAAGGATCAACACATGGATAAAGGCATGCTTGTTGAATCCCTTGGTTTCAACTTAATGTCTGTCTCAATGCTTTGTGATTTAAACATGATTGTGATGTTTGGAAAATATCGTTGCCTTGTTCTAATGGAATCTGACAAGTCTCTAGTGTTTGAAGGGTATCGGAAAGATGATTTGTACGTGGTAGATTTCTCAGCAGGACCACAACTTGCCGTATGTCTTCTAGCAAAAGCTTCTGAATGCTGGCTCTGGCATCGGAGGCTAGGGCATGCTGGCATGAGGAACCTCCACACCCTTGCCAGGAAGAAGCATGTCATAGGCATCGAGGGCGTCAAGTTCAAGAAGGATCACTTATGCGGTGCCTGTGAAGCAGGAAAGATGACGAGGGCCAAGCATCCCTCGAAGACAATCATGACAATGACTCAACCCTTCGAACTGCTCCACATGGACCTTTTTGGTCCCACTCATTACTCAACTCTTACTACTACTGCTTGTCTCTATGGCTTTGTCATTGTTGATGATTATTCAAGATATACTTGGGTGCATATAATCCTCTACAAGACTGAAGTGTAGGATGTCTTCAGACGCTTCACCAATCGAGCCATGAACAACTATGGCGTCAAGATCAAGCACATCAGAAGTGACAATGGCACTGAATTCAAGAACACTGGTCTAGACACTTATCTTGATACTTTGGGCATTACACATGAATTCTCAGCTCCGTACACACCGCAGCAGAATGGTGTCGTGGAACGCAAGAACAGAACACTTATTGAGATGGCCCGGACGATGCTTAATGAATACAAGACTCCAAGAAAGTTCTAGCCTGAAGCCATTGATACTGCATGCCATATCATCAACCGTGTTTATCTTCACAAGCTTCTCAACAAGACATCCTATGAGCTCCTTACTGGCAAGAAGCCAAATGTCAGTTACTTCAGAGTATTTGGTGCCAGGTGCTGGATCAAGGATCCACATCACACTTCAAAATTTGCACCAAAAGCACATGAGGGTTTTATTCTTGGATATGGAAAGGATTCGCACTCCTACAGAGTCTTCAACCTTTTTCACTATAAAGTGGTTGAAACAGTGGATGTGCGGTTCGATGAGACTAACGGCTCACAAAGAGAGCACCTGCCAAATGTGCTAGATGAAGTTCCATCCAGTGAATCAATCAAACTTATGGGAACTGGAGAAATCATACCATCTGAATCTCAGCCTGAAGAGGAACTTATCATCTCCGCACCTGATCAAACTGAAGACAATGCTCAGCCTGAAGACAATCCTTCTATCGATGACAATGATCAGCAAGAGCAAAATCTTCGTCCTGTACATCCTCGTGTTGCAAATGAAGTACAAATTGAGAGAATAATTGATAGCATCAATGCACCAGGTCCACTCACTCGTTCGAGGGCAACACAACTAGCAAATTTCTGTGGGCACTTCGCATTCGTCTCAATATCTGAACCCAAGAAAGTTGAAGAAGCCTTCATGGAACTTGAATGGATTCAAGCTATGCAAGAAGAGCTTCAACAGTTTGAGTTGAATAATGTATGGGAACTGGTTAAGCATCATGATCCTCGTAAGCACAATATAATAGGCACCAAATGGATATATCGCAACAAGCAAGATGAGCATGGTTAAGTTGTCAGAAACAAAGCTCGTCTCGTTGCTCAAGGGTACACTCAAGATGAAGGGATTGACTTTGATGAAACATTTGCTCCTATGGCTAGACTTGAAGCCATACGCATACTGCTGGCCTATGCAAATCATCATAACATTCTTCTGTATCAAATGGATGTGAAGAGCGCTTTTCTCAATGGCAAGATTGAAGAAGAAGTGTATCTTGCACAACCGCCTGGATTTGAAGATCCAAAACATCCTGACATGGTGTACAAGCTCAACAAGGCACTATATGGCCTCAAACAAGCCCCTCGGGCTTGGTATGACACACTCAAAGACTTCCTGTAGAGCAAAGGCTTCAAACCAGGTTCCCTCGACCCCACTCTCTTCACGAAGACATATGATGGTGAACTGTTTGTGTGCCAAATATATGTGGATGACATTATCTTTGGCTGCACCAATCAGAAATACAGTGAAGAGTTTGGATATATGATGCAAGAGCAATATTAGATGTCCATGATGGGTGAGCTGAAGTTCTTCCTTGGTCTTCAAATACGTCAGCAACGCAACGGCATCTTCATATCTCAAGAGAAGTACCTCAAAGATTGCCTGAAGAAATTTGGGATGCAAGACTGCAAAGGCTTCACGACGCCAATGCCAGCCAAAAATCATCTGAGTCCCGACGACAATGGTAAAGAGTTTGATCAAAAGGTATACCGATCCATGATTGGTTCTTTACTTTATCTATGTGCATCTAGGCCAGATATTATGCTTAGTGTTTGCATGTGTGCTCGATTCCAAGCAGCACCAAAGGAATCGCATCACTTAGCTGTGAAGCGAATTCTTTGATATTTGGCTTACACCCCAACATTAGGATTATGGTATCCAAAGGGCTCAGAGTTTGATCTGGTTGGATTCTCGGATGCTGATTATGCTGGTGACAAGGTGGATCGCAAGTCTACATCAGGCACATGTCATTTTCTGGGACGATCACTTGTATGTTGGTCTTCAAAGAAGCAGAATTGTGTATCTCTCTCCACTGCTGAATCTGAATACATTACTGCTGGATCTTGCTGCGCTCAGCTTCTATGGATGAAGCAAACACTCAAAGACTATGGCATTCATCTGAAGCAAGTGCCACTCTACTGCGACAACGAAAGCGCCATCAAGATTGCCAACAACCCAGTTCAGCACTCGAAGACAAAGCACATTGAAATTCGTCATCACTTTCTCAGAGATCATGTTGTGAAGGAAGATATTGATATCATACACGTCAACACTGAAGAGCAATTGGCAGATATCTTCAGCAAGCCCTTGGATGAGAAGAGGTTTTGCAAGTTACGGTGTGAGCTAAATATCTTGGAATCCTCAAATGTCTTGTGATCAGGCACACATCCTAACACTTATGCATATTGATGACTTAGATGTGCAACACACGAAGTAAAGTATATCTTCAATCAATGAAGACTTACATTCTAAGTGTGAATACATTAATGTGGAATTTGACTTTGGAGCGCCACGATAATTGTGCGCCATGTCTGGGTCTAATACTTCCTATACGGTGGGTAACGCCACCACCAATTTTTTCTGTTGAAGTGTTTCACTCATGGCGTTACGTTTGGTATATCTTTACATTTGGTTTGGCTTCAATCTCAACTTGTTTTCATGATTATCTTCACTATGTTGATTTGATTGCCTTTCTCATATATATATATATATATATATATATATATATATATATATATATATATATATATATATATATATATATATATATATATATATATATATATATATACTAGTGTTCTGTCCTCTACAGCATTCACTTATAGCTATGTCTTCTTGTTGAATCTTTTGAACTAAGTGAATGTGATCGGACCCTAACCTCTCTATGCTTTCTATCTCAAACTTTATCTCTCCAAATCATATGCATTCTATTGAAACTGTCGAATGTCTTCTCTGCGTCCT
>NC_041390.1:492076753-492174632 GCF_002162155.2 Triticum dicoccoides | reverse complement strand
AGTGTTCTGTCCTCTACAGCATTCACTTATAGCTATGTCTTCTTGTTGAATCTTTTGAACTAAGTGAATGTGATCGGACCCTAACCTCTCTATGCTTTCTATCTCAAACTTTATCTCTCCAAATCATATGCATTCTATTGAAACTGTCGAATATCTTCGTTGCGTCCTTGTTAGCAGAAGATATAGAGACAAACATTAAGTCCGTTGTCAATGCTAATTCCTTCACCTGAAACCCAGAGAAGTGGGAACGACCACCCGACAATCCAGGCATGCGTGGGAACTGTTGGGGAACGTAGTAATTTCAAAATTTTCCTACGCACACGCAAGATCATGGTGATGCATAGCAACGAGAGGGGAGAGTGTGATCTACGTACCCTTGTAGATCGACAACGGAAGCATTAGCACAACGTGGTTGATGTAGTCATACGTCTTCACGGCCCGACCGATCAAGCACCGAAACTATGGCACCTCCGAGTTCTAGCACACGTTCAGCTCGATGACGATCCCGGGACTCCGATCCAGCAAAGTGTCGGGGAAGAGTTCCGTCAGCACAACGGCGTGGTGACGATCTTGATGTATTACTGTCGCAGGGCTTCGCCTAAGCACCGCTACAATATTATCAAGGACTATGGTGGAAGGGGGTGTTGGGGAACGTTGCAGAAAAAAAAATTCCTACGGTTTCACCAAGATCCATCTAGGAGTTCATCTAGCAACGAGTGATCGGATTGCATCTACATACCTTTGTAGATCACGCGTGGAGCATTCAAAGAACGGGGATGAGGAAGGCGTACTCGACGTGATCCAAATCACCGGAGATCCTAGCGCCGAACGGACGGCACCTCCGTGTTCAACACACGTACGGTCAGCGTAACGTCTCCTTCTTCTTGATCCAGCAAGGGGGAAGGAGAGGTTGAGGAAGATGGCTCCAGCAGAAGCACGACGGCGTGGTGGTGATGGAGATGCAGTACTCCGGCAGGGCTTCGCCAAGCACTATGGAGGAGGAGGATGTGTTGGAGAGGGAGAGGGAGGCACCAAAGGCGTGGATTGAGAGGCCCTCCTTCCCCCACTATATATAGGGAGCCTAGGGGGGCGCCGGCCCTAGGAGATGCAATCTCCTAGGGGGGCGGCGGCCAAGGGAGGAATCCCTCCTCCCCAAGGCACCTAGGAGGTGCCTTCCCCCTTTGGGACTCTTCCCTTCCTTATCTCTTGGCGCATGGGCCTCTTGGGGCTGGTGCCCTTGGCCCATATAGGCCAAGGCGCACCCCCTACAGCCCATGTGGCCCCACGGAGCAGGTGGCCCCACCCGGTGGACCCCCGGGACCCTTCCGGTGGTCCTGGTACAATACCGTTGACCCCGAAACTTGTCCCGATGGCCGAAATAGCACTTCCTATATATAATTCTTTACCTCCGGACCATTCCGGAACTCCTCGTGACGTCCAGGATCTCATCTGGGACTCCGAACAACATTCGGGTTACTGCATATACATATCCCTACAACCCTAGCGTCACTGAACCTTAAGTGTGTAGACCCTACGGGTTCGGGAGACATGTAGACCTGACCGAGATCGCTCTCCGGTCAATAACCAACAGCGGGATCTGGATACCCATGTTGGCTCCCACATGCTCCTCGATGATCTCATCGGATGAACCACGATGTCGAGGATTCAAGCAACTCCGTATACAATTCCCTTTGTCAATCGGTATGTTACTTGCCCGAGATTCGATCGTCGGTATCCCAATACCTCGTTCAATCTCGTTACCGGCAAGTCACTTTACTCGTACCGTAATGCATGATCCCGTGACCAGACACTTGGTCACTTTGAGCTCATTATGATGATGCATTACCGAGTGGGCCCAGTGATACCTCTCCGTCATACGGAGTGACAAATCCCAATCTTGATCCGTGTCAACCCAACAGACACTTTCGGAGATACCCGTAGTATACCTTTATAGTCACCCAGTTACGTTGTGACGTTTGGTACACCCAAAGCACTCCTACGGTATCCGGGAGTTACATGATCTCATGGTCTAAGGAAAATATACTTGACATTGGAAAACTCTAGCAAACGAACTATACGATCTTGTGCTATGTTTAGGATTGGGTCTTGTCCATCACATCATTCTCCTAACGATGTGATCTCGTTATCAATGACATCCAATGTCCATAGTCAGGAAACCATGACTATCTGTTGATCAACGAGCTAGTCAACTAGAGGCTTACTAGGGACATGTTGGTGTCTATTATTCACACATGTATTACGATTTCCGGATAACACAATTATAGCATGAATAAAGAGAATTATCATGAACAAGGAAATATAATAATAATGCTTTTATTATTGCCTCTAGGGAATATTTCCAACAGTCTCCCACTTGCACTAGAGTCAATAATCTAGTTACATTGTGATGAATCGAACACCCATGGAATTCTGCTGTTGATCATGTTTTGCTCTAGGGAGAGGTTTAGTCAACGGATCTGCTATATTCTGGTCCGTATGTACTTTACAAATATCTATGTCTCCATCTTGAACATTTTCACGAATGGAGTTGAAGCGACGCTTGATGTGCCTGGTCTTCTTGTGAAACCTGGGCTCCTTGGCAAGTGCAATAGCTCCAGTGTTGTCACAGAAGAGTTTGATTGGCCCCATGCATTGGGTATGACTCCTAGGTCGGTGATGAACTCCTTCACCCAAATTGCTTCATGTGCTGCCTCCGAGGCTGCCATGTACTCCGCTTCACATGTAGATCACGCCACGACGCTCTGCTTGCAACTGCACCAGCTTACTGCCCCACCATTCAAAATATACACGTATCCGGTTTGTGACTTTGAGTCATCCAGATCTGTGTCGAAGCTAGCGTCGATGTAACCCTTTACGGCGAGCTCTTCGTCACCTCCATAGACGAGAAACATTTCCTTAGTCCTTTTCAGGTACTTCAGGATATTCTTGACCGCTGTCCAGTGTTCCTTGCCGGGATTACTCTGGTACCTACCTACCAAACTTACAGCAAGGTTTACATCTGGTACACAGCATGGCATACATAATAGAACCTATGGCTGAGGCATAGGGGATGACACTCATCTCTTCTATATCTTCTGCCGTGGTCAGACATTGAGCTGAGCTCAATTTCACACCTTGCAACACAGGCAAGAACCCCTTCTTAGACTGATCCATATTGAACTTCTTCAATATCTTATCAAGGTATGTGCTTCGTGAAAGACCTATGAGGCGTCTTGATCTGTCTCTATAGATCTTGATGCCTAATATATAAGCAGCTTCTCCAAGGTCCTTCATTGAAAAACTCTTATTCAAGTAGGCCTTAATGTTGTCCAAGAGTTCTATATCATTTCCCATCAAAAGTATGTCATCTACATATAATATGAGAAATGCTACAGAGCTCCCACTCACCTTCTTGCAAACGCAAGCTTCTCCATAAGTCTGCGTAAACCCAAACACTTTGATCATCTCATCAAAGCGAATGTTCCAACTCCGAGATGCTTGCACCAGCCCATAAATCGAGCGTTGGTGCTTGCACACCTTGTCAGCATTCTTAGGATCGACAAAACCTTCTGGCTGCATCATATACAATTCTTCCTTAAGGAAACCATTAAGGAATGCCGTTTTGACGTCCATTTGCCATATCTCATAAATATAGAATGCGGCAATTGCTAACATGATTCGGACGGACTTTAGCTTCGCTACCGGTGAGAAAGTCTCATCGTAGTCAACCCCTTGAACTTGTCGATAACCCTTAGCGACAAGCCGAGCTTTATAGATGGTCACATTACCATCCGCGTCTGTCTTCTTCTTAAAGATCCATTTATTTTCTATGGCTCGCCGCTCTACGGGCAAGTCAGTCAAAGTCCATACTTCGTTTTCATACATGGATCCTAACTTGGATTTCATGGCTTCCAGCCATTTGTTGAAATCCGGACCCGCCATCGCTTCCTCATAGTTCGAAGGTTCACCGTTGTCTAACAACATGATTTCCAAGACAGGGTTGCCGTACCACTCTGGTGCGGAACGTGTCCTTGTGGACCTTCGAATTTCAGTAGGAGCTTGATCAGAAGTATCTTGATCATCATCATTAACTCCCTCTCTAGTTGGTGCAGGCACCTCAGGAACATTTTCTTGAGCTGCGCCATTTTCCGGTTCAAGAGTTAATACTTCATCAAGTTCTACTTTCCTCCCACTTACTTCTTTCGAGAAAAACTCTTTCTCTAGAAAGGACCCATTCTTGGCAACAAAGATCTTGCCTTCGGATCTGAGGTAGAAGGTATACCCAATAGTTTCTTTAGGGTATCCTATGAAGACGCATTTTTCCGATTTGGGTTCGAGCTTTTCAGGTTGAAGTTTCTTGACATAAGCATCGCATCCCCAAACTTTTAGAAACGACAGCTTAGGTTTCTTCCCAAACCATAATTCATACGGTGTCGTCTCAATGGATTTCGACGGAGCCCTATTTAAAGTGAATGCGGTAGTCTCTAAAGCATACCCCCAAAAAGATAGCGGTAAATCGGTAAGAGACATCATAGATCGCACCATATCTAATAGAGTGCGGTTACGACGTTCGGACACACCATTACGTTGAGGTGTTCCAGGCGGCGTGAGTTGTGAAACTATTCCACATTTTCTTAAGTGTGTGACAAATTAGTGACTCAAGTATTCTCCTCCACGATCTGATCGCAAAAACTTGATTTTTCTGTCACGTTGATTCTCAACCTCACTCTGAAATTCCTTGAACTTTTCAAAGGTTTCAGACTTGTGTTTCATTAAGTAGACATACCCATATCTACTCAAGTCATCAGTGAGGGTGAGAACATAACGATAGCCACCGCGAGCCTCAACACTCATTGGACCGCAATCATCAGTATGTATGATTTCCAATAAGTTGGTTGCTCGCTCCATTGTTCCTGAGAACGGAGTCTTGGTCATTTTACCCATGAGGCATGGTTCGCACGTGTCAAATGATTCGTAATCAAGAGACTCTAAAAGTCCATCTGCATGGAGCTTCTTCACGCGTTTGACACCTATGTGACCAAGGCGGCAGTGCCACAAGTATGTGGGACTATCATTATCAACCTTACATCTTTTGGTATTCACACTATGAACATGTGTAGCATTACGCTCGAGATTCAGTAAGAATAAACCATTCACCATTGGAGCATGACCATAAAACATATCTCTCATATAAATAGAACAACCATTATTCTCGGATTTAAATGAGTAGCCATCTCGAATTAAACGAGATCCCGATACAATGTTCATGCTCAAAGCTGGCACTAAATAACAATTATTGAGGTTTAAAACTAATCCCGTAGGTAAATGCAGAGGTAGCGTGCCGACGGCGATCACATCGACCTTGGAACCATTCCCGACGCGCATCGTCACCTCGTCCTTCGCCAGTCTCCGCTTATTCCGCATCTCCTGCTTTGAGTTACAAATGTGAGCAACTGCACCGGTATCAAATACCCAGGAGCTACTACGAGTACTGGTAAGGTACACATCAATTACATGTATATCACATATACCTTTTGTTTTGCCGGCCTTCTTGTCTGCTAAGTATTTGGGGCAGTTCCGTTTCCAGTGACCACTTCCCTTGCAATAAAAGCACTCAGTCTCGGGCTTGGGTCCATTCTTTGGCTTCTTCCCGGCAGCTTGCTTGCCGGGCGCGGCAACTCCCTTGCCGTCCTTCTTGAAGTTCTTTTTACCCTTGCCCTTCTTGAACTTAGTGGTTTTATTCACCATCAACACTTGATGTTCCTTTTTGACTCCTACCTCTGCTGATTTCAGCATTGCAAATAATTCGGGAATGGTCTTTTCCATCCCCTGCATATTGAAGTTCATCACAAAGCTCTTGTAGCTTGGTGGAAGCGACTGAAGGATTCTGTCAATGACTGCGTCATTCGGGAGATTAACTCCCAGCTGAGTCAAGCAGTTATGTAACCCTGACATTGTGAGTATGTGCTCACTGACAGAACTATTTTCCTCCATCTTACAGCTGAAGAATTTGTCGAAGACTTCATATCTCTCGACCCGGGCATGAGCTTGAAAAACCATTTTCAGCTCTTCGAACATCTCATATGCTCCGTGTCTCTCAAAATGTTTTTGGAGCCCCGGTTCTAAGCTGTAAAGCATGCCGCACTGAACGAGGGAGTAATCATCAGCACGTGTCTGCCAAGCATTCATAACGTCTTGGTTCTGTGGGACGGGTGCGTCACCTAGCGGTGCTTGTAGGACATAATCTTTCTTGGCAGCTATGAGGATGATCCTCAGGTTCCAGACCCAGTCCGTATAGTTGCTGCCATCGTCTTTCAGCTTGGTTTTCTCTAGGAACGCGTTGAAGTTGAGGACAACGTTAGCCATTTGATCTACAAGACATATTGTAAAGATTTTAGACTAAGTTCATGATAATTAAGTTCATCTAATCAAATTATACAATGAACTCCCACACAGATAGACATCCCTCCAATCATCTAAGTATAACATGATCCGAGTTAACTAGGCCGTGTCCGATCATCACGTGAGACGAACTAGTCAACATCGGTGAACATCTTCATGTTGATCGTATCTTCTATACGACTCATGCTCGACTTTTCGCTCTTCTGTGTTCCGAGGCCATGTCTGTACATGCTAGGCTCGTCAAGTCAACCTAAGTGTTTGCATGTGTAAATCTGTCTTACACCCGTTGTATGTGAACGTTGGAATCTATCACACCCAATCATCACGTGGTGCTTCGAAACAACGAACTGTCGCAACGGTGCACAGTTAGGGGGAACACTTTCTTGAAATTATTATGAGGGATCATCTTATTTACTACCGTCGTTCTAAGTAAACAAGATGCAAAAACATGATAAATATCACATGCAATCAAATAATAATAGTGACATGATATGGCCAATATCACATAGCTCCTTTGATCTCCATCTTGGGGCTCCATGATCACCTTGTCACCGGCATGACACCATGATCTCCATCATCATGATCTCCATCATCGTGTCTCCATGAAGTTGCTCGCCAACTATTACTTCTACTACTAAGGCTAACGCGTTTAGCAATAAAGTAAAGTAATTTACATGGCGTTTCTCAATGACACGAAGGTCATACAAAAAATAAAGACAACTCCTATGGCTCCTGCCGGTTGTCATACTCATCGACATGCAAGTCGTGATTCCTATTACAATAGCATGAACATCTCATACATCACATATATATCATTCATCATTCATCACAACTTTTGCCATATCATATCACAAAGCACTTGCTGCAAAAACAAGTTAGACGTCCTCTAATTGTTGTTGCATGTTTTACGTGGCTGAAGTAGGGTTCTAGCAAGAACGTTTTCTTACCTACGTGAAAGCCACAACATGATTTGTCAACTTCTATTTACCCTTCATAAGGACCCTTTTCATCGAATCCGCTCCAACTAAAGTGGGAGAGACAGACACCCGCCAGCCACCTTATGCAACTAGTGCATGTTAGTCGGTGCAACCGGTCTCACGTAAGCGTACGTGTAAGGTTGGTCCGGGCCGCTTCATCCCACAATACCGCTGAAGCAAGATAAGACTAGTAGCGGCAAGAAAGTTGACAACATCTACGCCCACAACAAATTGTGTTCTACTCGTGCAAGAGAACTACGCATAGACCTAGCTCATGATGCCACTATTGGGGAACGTTGCAGAAAACAAAAAATTTCCTACGGTTTCACCAAGATCCATCTAGGAGTTCATCTAGCAACGAGTGATCGGATTGCATCTACATACCTTTGTAGATCACGCGGGGAAGCGTTCAAAGAACAGGGATGAGGAAGGCGTACTCGACGTGATCCAAATCACCGGAGATCCTAGCGCCGAACGGACGGCACCTCCACGTTCAACACACGTACGGTCAGCGTAACGTCTCCTTCTTCTTGATCCAACAAGGGGGAAGGAGAGGTTGAGGAAGATGGCTCTAGTAGCAGCACGACGTCGTGGTGGTGATGTAGCTGCAGTACTCCGGCAGGGCTTCGCCAAGCACTATGGAGGAGGAGGATGTGTTGGAGAGGGAGAGGGAGGCACCAAAGGCGTGGATTGAGAGGCCCTCCTTCCCCCACTATATATAGGGAGCCTAGGGGGGGCGCCGACCCTAGGAGATGCAATCTCCTAGGGGGGCGGTGGCCAAGGGAGGAACCCTCCTCCCCAAGGCACCTAGGAGGTGCCTTCCCCCTTTGGGACTCTTCCCTTCCTTATCTCTTGGCGCATGGGCCTCTTGGGGCTGGTGCCCTTGGCCCATATAGGCCAAGGCGCACCCCCTACAGCCCATGTGGCCCCCCGGGGCAGGTGGCCCCACCCGGTGGACCCTCGGGACCCTTCCGGTGGTCCCGGTACAATACCGGTGACCCCGAAACTTGTCCCGATGGCCGAAATAGCACTTCCTATATATAATTCTTTACCTCCGGACCATTCCGGAACTCCTCGTGACGTCCGGGATCTCATCCGGGACTCCGAACAACATTCGGGTTACTGCATATACATATCCCTACAACCCTAGCGTCACCGAACCTTAAGTGTGTAGACCCTATGGGTTCAGGAGACATGTAGACATGACCGAGATCGCTCTCCGGTCAATAACCAACAGCGGGATCTGGATACCCATGTTGGATCCCACATGCTCCTCGATGATCTCATCGGATGAACCACGATATCGAGGATTCAAGCAATCCCGTATACAATTCCCTTTGTCAATCGGTATGTTACTTGCCCGAGATTCGATCGTCGGTATCCCAATACCTCGTTCAATCTTGTTACCGGCAAGTCACTTTACTCGTACCGTAATGCATGATCCCGTGACCAGACACTTGGTCACTTTGAGCTCATTATGATGATGCATTACCGAGTGGGCCCAGTGATACCTCTCCGTCATACAGAGTGACAAATCCCAATCTTGATCCGTGTCAACCCAACAGACACTTTCGGAGATACCCGTAGTATACCTTTATAGTCACCCAGTTACGTTGTGACGTTTGGTACACCCAAAGCACTCCTACGGTATCCGGGAGTTACACGATCTCATGGTCTAAGGAAAAGATACTTGACATTGGAAAACTCTAGCAAACGAACTATACGATCTTGTGCTATGTTTAGGATTGGGTCTTGTCCATCACATCATTCTCCTAACGATGTGATCTCGTTAACAATGACATCCAATGTCCATAGTCAGGAAACCATGACTATCTGTTGATCAACGAGCTAGTCAACTAGAGGCTTACTAGGGACATGTTGGTGTCTATTATTCACATATGTATTACGATTTCCGGATAACACAATTATAGCATGAATAAAGACAATTATCATGAACAAGGAAATGTAATAATAATGCTTTTATTATTGCCTCTAGGGCATATTTCCAACAGGGGGCACCGCACACGGCTAAGAATATGATCACGTGGATCAACTTGTCTGTCTAGGGGTGCTCCCTGCCTCCGTATATAAAGGTTCAAAGGGGGGGTGCGGCCGGCCAGGAGAGGGCGCGCCAGGAGGAGTCCTACTCCCTCCGGGAGTAGGATTCCCCCCTTTCCTAGTTGGAATAGGATTCGAGAGGGGGGAAAGAGGAGAGAGAGAAGGAAGGGGGGAGCCGGCCCCCTATCCTTGTCCTATTCGGACTAGGGGGGAGGGGCGCGCGGCCCAGCCCTGGCCACCTCTCCTCTCTTCCACTAAAGCCCACTAAGGCCCATATACCTCCCGGGGGGTTCCGGTAACCTCCCGGTACTCCGGTAAAATCCCGATTTCACCCGGAACACTTCCGATATCCAAATATAGGCTTCCAATATATCAATCTTTATGTCTCGACCATTTCGAGACTCCTCATCATGTCCGTGATCACATCCGGGACTCCGAACAAACTTCGGTACATCAAAATGCATAAACTCATAATATAACGATCATCGAAACCTTAAGCGTGCGGACCCTACGGGTTCGAGAACAATGTAGACATGACCGAGACACGTCTCCAGTCAATAGCCAATAGTGAAACCTGGATGCTCATATTGGCTCCCACATATTCTACAAAGATCTTTATCGGTCAGACCGCATAACAACATGCGTTGTTCCCTTTGTCATTGGTATGTTACTTGCCCGAGATTCAATCGTCGGTATCTTAATACCTAGTTCAATCTCGTTACCGGCAAGTCTCTTTACTCGTTCCGTAATACATCATCTCACAACTAACTCATTAGTTGCAATGCTTGCAAGGCTTATGTGATGTGCATTACCGAGAGGGCCCAGAGATACCTCTCCGACAATCGGAGTGACAAATCCTAATCTCGAAATACGCCAACCCAACATGTACCTTTGGAGACACCTGTAGAGCTCCTTTATAATCACCCAGTTATGTTGTGACGTTTGGTAGCACACAAAGTGTTCCTCCGGCAAACGGGAGTTGCATAATCTCATAGTCATAGGAACATGTATAAGTCATGAAGAAAGCAATAGCAACATACTAAACGATCAAGTGCTAAGCTAACGGAATGGGTCAAGTCAATCACATCATTCTTCTAATGATGTGATCCCATTTAATCAAATAACAACTCTTTTGTTCATGGTTAGGAAACATAACCATCTTCGATTAACGAGCTAGTCAAGTAGAGGCATACTAGTGACACTCTGTTTGTCTATGTATTCACACATGTATTATGTTTCCGGTTAATACACTTCTAGCATGAATAATAAACATTTATCATGATATAAGGAAATAAATAATAACTTTATTATTGCCTCTAGGGCATATTTCCTTCAGTCTCCCACTTGCACTAGAGTCAATAATCTAGTTCACATCGCCATGTGATTCAACACTAAGTTCACATCACCATGTGATTAACACCCATAGTTTACATCGTCATGTGACCTATACCCAAAGGGTTTACTAGAGTCAATAATCTAGTTCACATCATTTATGTGATTAACACCCAAAGAGTACTAAGGTGTGATCATGTTTTGCTTGTGAGTAGTCAACGGGTCTGTCACATACAGATCCGTAAGTATTTTGCGAATTCTATGTCTACAATGCTCTGCACGGAGCTACTCTAGCTAATTGCTCCCACTTTCATTATGTATCTAGATCGAGACTTAGAGTCATCCAGATCTGTGTCAAAACTTGCATCAACGTAACTTTTTACGACGAACCTTTTGTCACCTCCATAATCGAGAAATATTTCCTTATTCCACTAAGGATAATTTTGACCAATGTCTAGTGATCTACTCTTAGATCACTATTGTACTCCCTTGCTTAACACAGTGTAGGGTATACAATAGACCTGGTACACATCATGGCATACTTTATAGAACCTATGGCTGAGGCATAGGAATTGACTTTCATTCTCTTTCTATCTTCTGCCGTGGTCGGGCTTTGAGTCTTACTCAATTTCATACCTTGTAACACAGCCAAGAACTCTTTCTTTGACTGTTCCATTTTTGAACTACTTCAAAATATTGTCAAGGTATGTACTCATTGAAAAAACTTATCAAGCGTCTTGATCTATCTCTATAGATTTTGATGCTTAATATGTAAGCAGCTTCACCGAGGTCTTTCTTTGAAAAACTTCTTTAAAAACACTCCTTTATGCTTTGCAGAATAATTCTACATTATTTTCGATCAACAATATGTCATTCACATATACTTATCAGAAATTTTGTAGTGCTCCCACTCACTTTCTTGTAAATACAGGCTTCACCGCAAGTCTGTATAAAACTATATGCTTTGATCATACTATCAAAGCGTTTATTCCAACTCCGAGAGGCTTGCACCAGTCCATAAATGGATCGATGGAGCTTGCACACTTTGTTAGCTCCTTTTGGATCGACAAAACCTTCCGGCTGCATCATATACAACTCTTCTTCCAGAAATCCATTCAGGAATGCAGTTTTGACATCCATTTGCTGGATTTCATAAAATGCGGCAATTGCTAACATGATTCGAACAGACTTAAGCATCGATACGAGTGAGAAACTCTCATCATAGTCAACACCTTGAACTTGTCGAAAACCTTTTTGCGACAATTCTAGCTTTGTAGATAGTAACACTACTATCAACGTTCGTCTTCCTCTTGAAGATCCATTTAATCTCAATGGCTCGCCGATCATTGGGCAAGTCAATCAAAGTCCATACTTTGTTCTCATACATGGATCTCATCTCAGGTTTCATGGCCTCAAGCCATTTCGCGGAATCTAGCCTCATCATCGCTTCCTCATAGTTCGCAAGTTTGTCATGGTCTAGTAACATGACTTCCAGAATAGGATTACCGTACCACTTTGGTGCGGATCTCACTCTGGTTTACCTACGAGATTCGGTATTAACTTGATCTGAAGTTACATGATCATCATCATTAGTCTTCCTCACTAATTGGTGTAGTAGTCACAGGAACAGATTTCTTGTGATGAACTACTTTTCAATAAGGGAGAAGGTACAATTACCTTATCAAGTTCTACTTTCCTCCCACTCACTTCTTTCAAGAGAAACTCCTTCTCTAGAAAGGATCCATTCTTAGCAACGAATGTCTTGCCTTCGGATCTGTGATAGAAGGTGTACCCAATAGTCTCCTTTGGGTATCCTATGAAGACATATTTCTCCGATTTGGGTTTGAGCTTATCAGGATGAAACTTTCTCATATAAGCATCACAATCCCAAACTTTAAGAAACGACAACTTTGGTTTCTTGCCAAACCACAGTTCAGATTGTGTCGTCTCAACGGACTTAGATGGTGCCCTTTTAAACGTGAATGCAGCTGTCTTTAATGCATAACCCCAAAATGATAGTGGTAGATCGGTAAGAGACATCATAGATCGCACCATATCTAATAAAGTACGGTTATGATGTTCAGACACACCATTATGCTGTGGTGTTCCAGGTGGTGTGAGTAGTGAAACTATTTCACATTGTTTTAACTGAAGGCCAGACTCGTAACTCAAATATTTTACCTCTGCGATCATATCGTAGAAACTTTTATTTTCTTGTTACGATGATTCTCCACTTCACTCTGAAATTCTTTGAACTTTTCAAATATTTAAGACTTGTGTTTCATTAAGTAGATATACCCATATCTGCTCAAATCATCTGTGAAGGTCAGAAAATAATGATACCCGCCACAAGCCTTAACACTCATCGGATCTCATACATCAGTATGTATTATTTCCAATAAGTCAGTTGCTCGCTCCATAGTTCTGGAGAACGGCGTTTTAGTGATCTTGCCCATGAGGCATGGTTCGCAAGTATCAACTGATTCATAATCAAGTGATTCCAAAAACCCATTAGCATGGAGTTTCTTCATGCGCTTTACACCAATATGACCTAAACGGCAGTGCCACAAATAAGTTGCACTATCATTATTAACTTTGCATCTTTTGGTTTCAATATTATGATTATGTGTATTACTACGATCGAGATCCAACAAACTATTTTCATTGCGTGTGTGACCATATAAGGTTTTATTCATGTAAACAGAACAACAATTTATTCTCTTACTTAAATGAATAACCGTATTACAATAAACATGATCAAATCATATTCATGCTCAACGCAAACACCAAATAACACTTATTCAGGTTCAACACTAATCCCGAAAGTATAGGGAGTGTGCGATGATGATCATATCAATTTTGGAACCACTTCCAACACACATCGTTACTTCACCCTTAACTAGTCTCTGTTTATTCTGCAACTCCCATTTCGAGTTACTAATCTTAGCAACTGAACCAGTATCAAATACTGAGGGGTTGCTATAAACACTAGTAAAGTACACATCAATAACATGTATATCAAATATACTTATGTTCACTTTGCCATCCTTCTTATCTGCCAATCACTTGGGGTAGTTCTGCTTCCAGTGACCAGTCCCTTTGCAGTAGAAGCACTTAGTCTCAGGCTTAGGATCAGACTTGGGCATCTTCACTTGAGCAGCAACTTGCTTGCCATTCTTCTTGAAGTTCCCCTTCTTCCCTTTGCCCTTTTCTTGAAACTAGTGGTCTTGTCAACCATCAACACTTGATGTTTTTCTTGATTTCTACCTTCGTTGATTTCAGCATCACGAAGAGCTTGGGAGTTGTTTCCGTTATCCCTTGCATATTATAGTTCATCACGAAGTTCTACTAACTTGGTGATGGTGACTAGAGAATTCTGTCAATCACTATCTTATCTGGAAGATTAACTCCCACTTGATTCAAGCGATTGTAGTACTCAGACAATCTGAGCACATGCTCACTAGTTGAGCGATTCTCCTCCATCTTTTAGCTATAGAACTTGTTGGAGACTTCATATCTCTCAACTCGGGTATTTTCTTGAAATATTAACTTCAACTCCTGGAACATCTCATATGGTCCATGACGTTCAAAACATCTTTGAAGTCCCGATTCTAAGCCATTAAGCATGGTGCACTAAACTATCAAGTAGTCATCATATTGAGCTAGCCAAACGTTCATAACATCTGCATCTGCTCCTGCAATAGGTCCGTCACCTAGCGGTGCATCAAGGACATAATTCTTCTGTGCAGCAATGAGGATAAACCTCATATCATGGATCCAATCCGCATCATTGCTACTAACATCTTTCAACACAATTTTCTCTAGGAACATATCAAAATAAACACAGGGAAGCAACAACGCGAGCTATTGACCTACAACATAATTTGCAAAATACTACCAGGACTAAGTTCATGATAAATTTAAGTTCAATTAATTATATTACTTAAGAACTCCCACTTAGATAGACATCCCTCTAATCCTCTAAGTGATTACGTGATCCAAATCAACTAAACCATGTCCGATCATCACGTGATATGGAGTAGTTTCATTGGTGAACATCGCTATGTTGATCATATCTGCTATATGATTCACGCTCGACCTTTCGGTCTCCGTGTTCCGAGGCCATATCTGTATATGCTTGGCTCGTCAAGTATAACCTGAGTATTCCGCGTGTGCAACTGTTTTGCACCCGTTGTATTTGAACATAGAGCCTATCACACCCTATCATCACATGGTGTCTCAGCACGAAGAACTTTCGCAACGGTGCATACTCAGGGAGAACACTTCTTGATAATTAGTGAGAGATCATCTGATAATGCTACCGTCAATCAAAGCAAGATAAGATGCATAAAAGATAAACATCACATGCAATCAATATAAGTGATATGATATGGCCATCATCATCTTGTGCGTGTGATCTCCATCTTCGAAGCACCATTGTGATCACCATCGTCACCGGCGCGACACCTTGATCTCCATCGTAGCATCGTTGTCGTCTCGCCAATCTTATGCTTCCACGACTATCGCTACCGCTTAGTGATAAAGTAAAGCATTACAGCGCGATTGCATTGCATACAATAAAGAGACAACCATATGGCTCCTGCCAGTTGCCGATAACTCGGTTACAAAACATGATCATCTCATACAATAAAATTTAGCATCATGTCTTGACCATATCACATCACAACATGCCCTGCAAAAACAAGTTAGACGTCCTCTACTTTGTTGTTGCAAGTTTTACGTGGCTGCTACGGTCTTAAGCAAGAACCAATCTTACCTACGCATCAAAACCACAACGATAGTTTGTCAAGTTGGTGTTGTTTTAACCTTCGCAAGGACCGGGTGTAGCCACACTTGGTTCAACTAAAGTTGGAGAAACGGTCACCCGCTAGCCACCTTTGTGCAAAGCACGTCGGGAGAACCGGTCTCGCGTAAGCGTACGCGTAATGTCGGTCCGGGCCGCTTCGTCCAACAATACCGCCGAACCAAAGTATGACATGATGGTAAGCAGTATGACTTATATCGCCCACAACTCACTTGTGTTCTACTCGTGCATATAACATCAACACATAAAACCTTGCTCTGATACCACTGTTGGGGAACGTAGTAATTTCAAAATTTTCCTACACACACGCAAGATCATGGTGATGCATAGCAACGAGAGGGGAGAGTGTGATCTACGTACCCTTGTAGATCGACAACGGAAGCGTTAGCACAACATGGTTGATGTAGTCGTACGTCTTCATGGCCCGACCGATCAAGCACCGAAACTACGGCACCTCCGAGTTCTAGCACACGTTCAGCTCGATGACGATCCCCGGACTCCGATCCAGCAAAGTGTCGGGGAAGAGTTCCGTCAACACGACGGCATGGTGACGATCTTGATGTACTACCATCGCAGGGCTTCGCCTAAGCACCGCTACAATATTATCGAGGACTATGGTGGAAGGGGGCACCGCACACGGCTAAGAATATGATCACGTGGATCAACTTATCTGTCTAGGGGTGCTCCCTGCCTCCGTATATAAAGATTCAAAGGGGGGGTGCCGCCGGCCAGGAGAGGGCACGCCAGGAGGAGTCCTACTCCCTTCGGGAGTAGGATTCCCCCCTTTCCTAGTTGGAATAGGATTTGGGAGGGGGGAAAGAGGAGAGAGAGAAGGAAGGGGGGCGCCGGCCCCCTCTCCTTGTCCTATTCAGACTAGGGGGGAGGGCGCGCGGCCCAGCCCTGGCCACCTCTCCTCTCTTCCACTAAAGCCCACTAAGGCCCATATATCTCCCGGGGGGTTCTGGTAACCTCCCGGTACTCCGGTAAAATCCCGATTTCACCCGGAACACTTCCGATATCCAAATATAGGCTTCCAATATATCAATATTTATGTCTCGACCATTTCGAGACTCCTCGTCATGTCAGTGATCACATCCGGGACTCTGAACAAACTTCGGTACATCAAAATGCATAAACTCATAATATAACTGTCATCGAAACCTTAAGCGTGCGGACCCTACGGGTTCGAGAACAATGTAGACATGACCGAGACACGTCTCCAGTCAATAACCAATAGCGGAATCTGGATGCTCATATTGGCTCCCACATATTCTACGAAGATCTTTATCGGTCAGACCGCATAACAACATACGTTGTTCCCTTTGTCATTGGTATGTTACTTGCCCGAGATTCGATCGTCGGTATCTTAATACCTAGTTCAATCTCATTACCGGCAAGTCTCTTTACTCGTTCCGTAATACATCATCTCACAACTAACTCATTAGTTGCAATGCTTGCAAGGCTTATGTGATGTGCATTACCGAGAGGGACCAGAGATACCTCTCCGATAATCAGAGTGACAAATCCTAATCTCGAAATATGCCAACCCAACATGTACCTTTGGAGACACCTGTAGAGCTCCTTTATAATCACCCAGTTACGTTGTGACGTTTGGTAGCACACAAAGTGTTCCTCCGGCAAACGGGAGTTGCATAATCTCATAGTCATAGGAACATGTATAAGTCATGAAGAAAGCAATAGCAACATACTAAATGATCGAGTGCTAAGCTAACGGAATGGGTCAAGTCAATCACATCATTCTTCTAATGATGTGATCCCGTTTAATCAAATAACAACTCTTTTGTTCATGGTTAGGAAACATAACCATCTTCGATTAACGAGCTAGTCAAGTAGAGGCATACTAGTGACACTCTGTTTGTCTATGTATTCACACATGTATTATGTTTCCGGTTAATACAATTCTAGCATGAATAATAAACATTTATCATGATATAAGGAAATAAATAATAACTTTATTATTGCCTCTAGGGCATATTTCCTTCAGGAACGTGGAACAACCTCCGATATGTTGCATGATGGCCACGTGTCCTTCAGATGTGAATCGCCAGGGGCACCTGTGTAATAACAATGTGCCATCCCTGTCCCTATAAATACACGCCTCACCACAGTCATTATCCTTTCTTCCACTCTCGCACAAACCCTAGCGCCACCGCTAGCCCTCGACGACACCGGCGACGAAGCGCTTAGCTGTCGCGACCTCACCGACGCCGTCTTCACGCCGGCCGCGGACATCGTCTTCTCCGCCGTCGCCGTAGGTGTCCTCCGTCGCCAAATTAGGGCACGGACGATCGAACTGCTCGGCCTCCTCTCCCACTCCGTCTAGCAGTTCTTTGTGTGGTAAATAAAACTTCCTTTTTACGGCCCCTTTGATCCTATAGATTCATTACTTTCTACCACAAGCAGTTTCTATTCACACAAGTTGGATCTATTTCATACTGCATATCATAATATGCCTAGTATGTTCACTTATGCTTCACAAAGTAGTTAGATTCCTCACTTGTACTTATTCGTGGATTCGTACAAATCTGGAACCAACTCTCTATCTATGAGTGAATGTCTTTGCACTATGAGGTCAATGTCTTCTAAACTGATTTATCTTCAAAATCTTCTAAGAATGCATATGACCTCTTCCCCTTCCCTCGCACCTTAATGCTGTCACAGGTACATGTCCATGGGAGAATCCCTTGGTTCTCATAGTCTGCATTCATTTGCAGAATTCTTACAACATCATATAAATTCTCCCGAAGACAGTTCCTGTTTGACCCGCAGGCGGAAGCCTTTGAAACCTTTGAACGTGTTGAAGCCATTCAGTTTAAAGTTCATGGCTACAGAGAAATCTACAAGGAAGGGAGGCAGACAGCGCCATGGAAACACTGCTAAGGACCTGCCACCAGATCTCTATGAGCTATACAAGTCAGATCCAGACGAAACCTATGGAGAACGCAAGAACCGAATCCAATAGATTCGAAGACATTGGGCAGAGAAATGGTTCAAGTACAGATTCGTCACCGACGAATATGCTGAGTAGAGTGCTATCAAGGGCCCATGGGGAGATATCATATACAAAGGTCTTCAGCCCAAATCACAGTCCGAAGCTATTGCTCAAGGCTTTTACCCCTGCATGCTTCGTGGACCTCAGCCTGCTAATGCCGACCCATCCTCTCTATTATGGTGTCGCGAAGACAATCTCTTCAAGCGCAACTATCAGTTTGCACAGAACTCTGCCAAGGAAAACAAGAAGTCATTGGGATTAGACCTCAACCCAGGCCCCTTTGCGCCACATGCTGATGGCACACGAGAAGCTGAACCCAATCTGGTTGGGCCCTTCTACAACCTAGAAGGTCTCATCACTCATATTATGGTTCAAGGGGCAGTCATGGATCAACCTGCAGATGATGCTGAATCTGATGAAGCATCTGCACCACCGAATCCAACGAAGCTGAAGAAGCCTAAAGCTTCAAAGTCTGCCTCAGCACCAAAAATCATACGGGCGAAGCCACTGGCTACTGCACCTCCTGAAGACAGTGTGCAGTCCGAAGATCTATCACGTATCTCCAAGAAGACTGAGATGAGAAATAATACTGATCAGGCACTGACTGCTGCTGCTATTCTGCGCAATGACGCCATTGATCTGTCCAGCAATGAAGATCTTGCAGATGACGCTCTTGAGCAACTGATCAAGAGCAAGGAAGAAGTAGAGATCTTCAATGATTTGCCTCTCTTTGATGTGGCAATCATCCATAACTTCATTGATGAGTGGTTTGACACGCCCAACCACAGCTTTAAAGATCTGCAACTTCCAATTGGCCTCAGTGTCGCCTTCACTAGCGCCATTACTTCTGAGCTAGCTCTAGCTCAGCGCATCGTTGAACTGAAGCAAAAGATCGACTATGAGAAAGCTCAGTTCAAGAAGCACATGGCCAAGCTTAGCGTGCAAGATGTGAAAAACTTCAAGATTATGCTGCACGAGCTCAAGGAAGCCTTTCTCAAGAAGCGTGAAGAAGCTAAAGGTTCTCGTGAGCGCATGAAGAGCCTGGCTGACAAGTGTGTGCAAGCCTACAATGAGGCTGAGAAGTGCAAGGCTCTTGGTCGTCCTGGCATCGACCCAAGAATGGCTGCAAAGAAGAAGAAGCCATCAACAGACCAATCTGCACCTTCAAGGCGGGAAGAGCCACGCATAGTCTTTCCAAGCAGCATGACTGGATCGAAGCCAAAGGTCCGGTCAACCGCTTCAGAACTGAAGAAGACGAGGACTACCGAGGCTGAAGCCAGAAAGAGGAAAAATCCTGATGCTTCTGATGTCGCTCCCTCGAAGAAGAAGCGCAGAACCAAGAAAGATCGGGCTGCTCCCACAGAGCCCCTTGTTGTAGAACCCATCTCTGTTGCTCGCCCTGATTCCTCGCATCAAGAACGACGGATAGTAGTTCATGAGCCTACTTCCATAGAGGCTCCTGAAGCTGAAGACATTCCAGCAGTTGACCCCACTACTGTTGAAGACATTGGTCACCATGACAATGTTGAAGATGATGAAGTCCTTCCTCAGATCGAGCACCAACTGGTATCATCGCATGTGCTCACGCACAGCGAACTCATCAGCATTGGTCGTCCTCTGACGCCAACTGCTCAGGATGCATCGTGGGCTGATCACCCACAACAACAAGACACCCCGATACTCCCAACAACAACAAGTCACACCACCTGTGCAAGACGAAGAAGACGACTTTGAGGCCCAGCCAACTCCATCTCCACAGGCGTCGCCAGCACTACGCAGGCTTTGCAAAGGACCAAGGCCTCAAGTCCCTCTTTCGAGCGTTCCAGAAGGAGAAGTACACCACCAATCTGTTGCACGTCAAGTGTTTCCAGATGCCACTCCTACTGTGACTGTCTCTGAATCCGAAGCCAAAATGGCTGAAGATGTTCCGGCTGCATCAGCTGATGAAGAAGAAGCCCCAAGAGTTGCTACACCCCCGTCTCACCAAGATGTTGTTCTCGAGGAGAACGTGACCGACCCTCCAGCTTCTGAAGTGAAGGTTGAGAATCCTGAGGCTGCCACCACTAACACCACTGAAGCCAATGACGTGGTCATGGCTGAAGACACTGTGGAGCCTGCACCTAACACTGTGCCAGAGGCCAATGAAGCCAATGATGCACCTGCAACAGATGTGCAGCCTGACGCCTCTGTTGATGCCACTGCTCCTGTTCCGCCACCAAGGCCACACACTATCGAGCAAGCATTCAACTATGGCCAACTTATCACTTTCAAATGGCCTTTTCTGACTCCTCCGCCTGCTGCTGGTCCTCAGTTTGACTATCACGTTGAGCACAGGCCTCAGGTTCAGAAGCCAATGCCAAGGTTGCCCAGGTTTCCAGGTACTGCATCTGCACCCGGATCTTTTAATATCAATGGCTTCAAGGCACACAACACCTTCTTTGATAGCGCCAAGAACCCCTACACCAAGGCAAGAATATCTTCTGATAGGTTCTGGAGCTATCAGCAACGCAGTTATTACTCATGCATTCTGTACAATCAAGGTCGCATTTTCCCACATATGTGTCTTGACACTGAAGCCATAACTGGTCTGCCTTGTTTGGAAGAAGCTCTGGATTGCTTCAGAGAGTCTGGATTATTGCCGTTCGTCACTGACAATGAGCACTGGAACGAAGAATTGCTGCTCCAATTCTATGCCACTCTTCATATTCGTGGCTACAACAGAGATCCGAAGACTTGGTTCCTTGAGTGGATGACAGGCAATGTTCATCACAAAGCCAAAGCCTTTGATATCATTGAGCTCACTGGTCTGCCCACTCCAGAAGATCTTTATGAACCTAGTTGTCAGCTTCACAGTGCAGCTATGGAGAGCATTTTTCACAAGTCTGAACCAAACATGAGTCAGATGCTTAGCATGATGAAGCCTTTGCCTCCAGATGCTGCATATCCTAAGGAGTTCTTTGTTGAAGACCTTGAGTATCCGCCACGCACTATCTATCACATTATAAGGCGAACTCTCTGGCCCATCAAAGGACATTCTCCACATGCAAAGCTGGAAGGTGCAATGAAGACTTTGGTCTTCCATATTCTTCACGGAAAATGCTTCAATGCACAAGACTTCTTCATCCGCCAACTTGCTGCATCAGGATCTGATCTCTTTGGCTTGAAGTTTTACGCTCCATGGATTATGCGGCTGATCAAACTACACTCAGCTGTCACCTATCAGCCCTCTGCTCGCAATCATCGGATCTTTATGCCTGACGTCGATATGTCCGTTGAAGCCATCTATCCAGAGCCTGCCAAGGAGCCCCTTAGTCTTCAGAATGCTGATAAGCAAAGTTTCTCACAACACATTGACGGAGATCCAGCAGTCGCTCGTGTTTATCCTATGGCTGGTACTACCCGTGCAACCTCATCGTGCCCTCACTGAAGCAACTGAAAGCACCATTGCCCAACGGCCCAAGAAGCGATCTCGTGTTCTCAACGACCGAGAACTTCTGGTTTCCCTTCATCAGAAACAGGATAAGCATCATGACTGGATGAAGCGCCAAATGCAAAGCCTCTTGGTGGACGTAAACAGGATTCGCAACCTTGCCACCAAGAATGCCTTTGTTGCCCATGAAACTTGTCGGCGTACATGGAAAGGGCTGATGCTTATGTGTTCTGAAGATGATCTTCAAGAGGATGGCTTCTCTGAACGCTTCAAGTTTGACTCAACACCTCCAAGAAGGACTGTGTTGCGGTGTACTCCGTCTCTTGAAGACTCTGAGTTCTCCTCCTCTGCTGCAACAGTGAATGCACGTGTCATCGATAATGAAGACGATGCTACTTCACCACCTTCAGCGCGAATCAACACTGCACCGAGTTCATCTGCACCGCCAACCAACACCGAAGACCCTGCTGCTTCACCAACTCCTCATGGGGACGAGTAGGTGCTCTATGTCTTCAAACCTTTTTGGTCCTTACTGACAAAAGGGGGAGAAGCATATGAGTTTGATAGTCTTCAAGCGGGTTCATATGGGCGGTAGTTTTATATTTTTCCTAGTGTTTACAACTCTCGCGTCTTGATACATTTGGTTCTTTGAGTTGTAACACTCAAACTCGATGGTCGTCTGCTACTTATTTTCTATTCTGTGATGTGATGATAAATTCCGCATGTGCGACGATAAATTCCGCACTTCGATCATTTTGCATATGTCCATTTTTCATTATGCATGTCATTATCTTCACATACTTTTCATGCATGATAAATTGTCATCATAAGTTGAAGAGGATCTCCACAAGTACAACCTGCCATGTGCATTTGCATACCAAAAGCAAATTACTTACATGCACATCTTCAGGGGGAGCCTTTGCCACTTATGAAGACAATAACCTATCCTTTACAATTTCACATATTTTATTCCCCGTTGAAAACTTCAACTAGTTTGTCATCAATCACCAAAAGGGGGAGATTGTAAGTGCATCTAGTGCCACCCCTAGTTGGTTTTGGAGTATTGATGACAAACCTAGTTGAGGGACTAATGTGTTTGTGAGAATTGCAGGATAACACAGGTAGAAGTCCCTCATTGATTCGGTTTTCTTACCAGAGATGACCCCTAAAAATGTATGAAGACATTGAAGTCAGAGGTGGTATGTGAAGACATTCACATTGAAGACTATGATAAGAGAAGACATCGCGTGAAGACTATTGAGCGCGAAGACTTAGCAGTTTCGTCGTTCTGTGTTTTTCTTTGTTGAGTCATAGGAACCACCGTACTGTTAAGTGGGGTCCAAGAGAACCAGTCAGAATGAATGAAGTGATGCTTAACCAAAATCCTATGTCTTCGAGTGAAGACTATGAGAGCAAATCTTGTCCAGAGTTGGATAAGTCAGCTTTGCTTGTAGTCCAAGTAAAGTTGCCGTGTGTGTTTGAAATCTGACCGTTGGAACATGTGTCAGTTCCTTAGTGACCAAGGCTCATTTCAGACAAACCAGGCCGGGTTGCCTAGTGGCTATAAATAGCCCACCCCCTACAACCATAAACGGTTGGCTGGTCAGAGTTAGAGTACAGCTTTTGTCGTTTGAGAGCAACCCACCTCGAAGCCTTTGAGAGAGAATTCCTTGCGAGGATAAATCCCTAACCACCCAGAGCCAAAGAGTGTTAGGCATCACTGAAGTCTTCCTGTCTGTGTGATCTGAAGACTTATTACACTTGAGGACTGTGAATCCTCCAGTTGGTTAGGCGTCGCGTTCTGAGCATCCAAGAGTCATTGTGGATCGCCGGTGAACGAAGTCTGTGAAGGTTTGGAAGTCTACCTTGAAGACTTACCAGAGTGATTGGGCGAGGTCTGTGTGACCTTAGCTCAAGGGGAATACGGTGAGGACTGAGTGTCCTGAGTTGCGTGTTCAGGACTGGGTGTCCGGGACTGTGTGTCCTTAGGTTTAAATACCTAGCCTCCCTAACCAGACGTACAGTTGTCACAGCAACTGGAACTGGTCCAACAAATCATTGTCTTCAACGAGTCACTGGTTTCATCCTTCCCTTCCCTTTACTTACTGTTGGTCCTTGTGAAGTCATTGTATGATTGCATTATCTTTTGTCTTCACTGAGTGACTGCTTGTTCTGATTGGCTTCACAATATCTTCCTACCTGATCTTTACTGCCTAGCTGCTATTAGTCATTGTGCTTTCACTTCATTGAATACTTGACTATGGTTTGCCTAGTGTAGTCTACCTTCTGCTGCATGGTAATAGGTTTATTTCTATCGTTTGTCTTCGAAACTTCCATGTTTTGAAGACTTTCATAAAAATCGCCTATTCACCCCCCCCCCTCTAGTCGATCACTAGCACTTTCAAAACCTATGCCCCCCGGTCTCTTTCTCATCATATCAATCTCCATCACTTTATTATTGCTTTGTTTTTACTTTGATTTTACTTTTTACTTTGCATCTCTATACAAAAAATACCAAAAATATTATTTATCATCTCTATCAGATCTCACTTTCGTAAGTGACCGTGAAGGGATTGACAACCCCTAAGCGCGTTGGTTGCGTTGAGCTATTGTTTTTGTGTAGGTACAAGGGACTTGTGCGTGGCCTCCTACTGGATTGATACCTTGGTTCTCAAAAACTGAGGGAAATACTTATGCTACTTTGCTGCACCATCCTCTCCTCTTCGGGGAAATCCAATATAGTGCTCAAGAGGTAGCATAGTTCATACTAGTTCTAAGCAGTTCATACGAGTTCATACATGCAAGATCGGAATGCATAAGGTAGAGTTCGGGATTGGGGGATAGGGGAATAGGGGGAAACGGGGTACACAACGGACACCGGCTCACCGCGGCGCCCGTCACCGTCGTGCGTAGTGGATGGTCGAGCCGCTAGCCTTCATCTTCTTCTTCATCGGTGTGCGGGCGGGCGGGTCGTCCTGTCGTCCTCGGCGGAGTCGAGGTCGATTTGCCAGGTAGGATGGACTGGCTCCGGCGCCCTAGCTGGCATGTACATCGCCTCTTCTTCCTCCTCCTTAGGCTCCCCGCCGATGACCGTCGGCGGTGTGATAGCCGTCCCCCAGTACACTGCGGCACGGCGGTCATTAGGAGCCCAGTAGGTCTTATACTTGTGCCACTTCTTCCTCTGTTTAGGGTCATCGGAGACGACCTGATTCATGGCCCAACAAATGATGTCAACTGCCATCGCGCCCTTCGCTGGGTCAGGAATCAGCTCTTCAGCTCTTCTTTACTGGCCTTCATGACCACGACATTCGATTCGTTCTACATGTCAGCCATGGAGCCGAAGTTCGAGCACACCTCCATGGTGTTCTCGAACTTGGTCCGGTCAGCAGCCGTCCACCCGAGGAAGAAGGCCCTCCAGCCAATACCCCAAGGGAAGGGGTTGGCATTGGAGTTGGAGCTAGAGCTCATGGCGATGGGGAGGAGGAAGGTTGATAGTGAGAGAAGAGAGGGGGTGGATAAATAGTGATGGGCAGGGTGAGTAAATATAGGGGGGATGGAGAGGAGGAGAAGAGTGACAGTCATGCTGTTTTAACTACAAGCTCTTGAATTAGCCAGGAACTCTGTGCAATGCCTGACTCCATGACTTGTGTGCAGATCGAGGACACGGAGGTGCTCCCGGCCGTTGACAGCAAGGGCAAGCAGCCCCTTCACCCAATGCCCGACGAGGTTGAGCTGCCGCCCACCGCCGAGGAAGACCCGAAGACGCCTGAGGGTGGCGACGATGAGGGCATGGAGGAGCCCCCCAGCAACAAGCACCGCAATTACAGCCACTATCATCAGGAGGATGGCCCAACTCACTTCTGCAAGGTCATCCTTGCACCAAAACTTGAGTGCATCCCCATGCCCCTGGACTTCACCAAGCACTTCATCACGGTGCCGACGGAGTTCAAGCTCAGGAACAACACCGGCTGCTCCTGGAAGGTGACGGTCAAGCTGATGAACGGCAGGGTGACCCTAGATCAGGGTTGGGCCACCTACACAGCCGTTCATCAGGTCAAGATCGGCTACATGGTGACTTTCAAGCTCCTCACTCCCGACACCCTCAAGGTCATCATCTTCGATGACGATGGCATTGAGGTCATCAACAAGTGCGGGAAGCACGATGACGCCTTCGCCGCCAAGGAGTAGGGTCGGGCCACCTCTTTCGAGCGTACTATCGAATTATGCTAGTTGATGGTTTATGCGTTGAACTGTTATATCTGTGGTACTGCTTATATCTGAATTATGCTAGTTGATGCTCTGTTTATAGTCTGTTGTGCTTATGATGTGTGCTGCCGAAGTGTGGTGGTGACCTCACCAACTAGCCAAAGAGGTTACCACACATCAGACCTTGCATACAACCAAACACCATGCCTTGGGTTTGTGGACTAACATGCAAGCAACCAAACACCAGGCAGTGTGGTTCAACCCATGCAGATAAGAGGGCATGCAGGCAACCAAACAACATGCATATGGTGCATTTGAGGCTGCATTTTCATAGCCAGGCTGAGTAGAGAAGTGTATGCGATGCAGGCACTATTGCACACGGCAACCAAACACGCCCTTATACAGTTAGCTTAGCTCGCATTAAAATTCTAGCGAGCCTAGACCGAGTCTAAGTTAAGGGTCGAGGTGTGGAAAATGGCTTCTGACCAACTTATAACAATCTCTAGCTAGTTTCGAGCAAAAGATGATGACAACCTTGTTTATCTGTGGCGAGTCCTTCGACTAAATATGATACAAGAACATACATTGAAACACTATAAATTATAAAATATTACTATGATCAACATCATGATGATATAATTTTCTTAGAGTAGTTTAGCTTATTATCCCTTAACTCATATACGAATACTTAATTGGAACACAATACAAGGATTCACTACAAACATTTAATTGGGATAACAAAATATAGTCCAAAGACCATAAAAAGTTCTGGCGTAGTGCACTGTAATGGATGCCAAGCGAAAATCGAGCGAGCTCGTATTACCTCATGATCGGCTCGCTTCCCGGTCGAGTCACACAAAAACATTCAGACTTGACTCATTTTATTTCGAGTCGACCTCGAAGGGCTCACAAGCCTCAACCTCTTCTTGTAGGTCTACCCATGTGATTCGACTGATGAAGACGATGATAGACCTTGTGGATCGGGTAGGTCAGATCGATCTGGTAGTCCTACCTTCTCCTTGTGTTGAAGAGCTCGAGCCGGTGCCGAACGTGGTGAAGTAGTGGCCGGTGATGGCAGAAAGATGGTGGTGGTGGTGTGCTTCCTGAAGGAAATATGCCCTAGAGGAAATAATAAAGTTATTATTTATTTCCTTATATCATGATAAATGTTTATTATTCATGCTAGAATTGTATTAACCGGAAACATGATACATGTGTGAATACATAAACAAACAGAGCGTCACTAGTATGCCTCTACTTGACTAGATCGTTGATCAAAGATGGTTATGTTTCCTAGCCATAGACAAAGAGTTGTCATTTGATTAATGGGCTCAGATCATTAGGAGAATGATGTGATTGACTTGACCCATTCCATTAGCTTAGCACTTGATCGTTTAGTTTGTTGCTATTGCTTTCTTCATGACTTATACATGTTCCTATGACTATGAGATTATGCAACTCCCGTTTACCAGAGGAACACTTTGTGTGCTACCAAACGTCACAACGTAATTGGGTGATTATAAAGGTGCTCTACACGTGTCTCCGAAGGTACTTGTTGGGTTGGCATATTTCGAGATTAGGATTTGTCACTCTGATTGTCGGAGAGGTATCTCTGGCCCCACTCGGTAATACAATCACTTAAGCCTTGCAAGGATTGCAACTAATGAGTTAGTTGCGGGATGATGTGTTACATAATGAGTAAAGAGACTTGCCGGTAACGAGATTGAACTAGGTATTGAGATACCGACGATCGAATTTCGGGCAAGTAACATACCGATGACAAAAGGAACAACGTATGTTGTTATGCGGTTTGACCGATAAAGATCTTCGTAGAATATATAGGAGCCAATATGAGCATCCAGGTTCCGCTATTGGTTATTGACCGGAGACGTGTCTTGGTCATGTCTACATAGTTCTCGAACCCGTAGGGTCCGCACGCTTAAAGTTCGATGACGGTTATATTATAAGTTTATGGGTTTTGATGTACCGAAGGTAGTTCAGAGTCCCGGATGTGATCACGGACATGACGAGGAGTCTCGAAATGTTCGAGACGTAAAGATCGATATATTAGACGACTATATTTGGATACCGGAATGGTTTCGGGTGAGATCGGGATAATACCGGAGCACCGGGAGGTTATCGGAACCCCCCGGGAGATATATGGGCCTTAATGGCCTTTAGTGGAAAGGAGGGGAAAGGAGCAAGGGAGCCCCCCCCCCCCCAAGCCCAATCCGAATTGGGAGGGGGCCTCCCCCCTTTCCTTCCTCCCTCCTTCCTCTTCCTTCCCTCTCCCTCTCCAAATAGGAAAAGGAGGAGTCCTACTCTCGGTGGGAGTAGGACTCCCCCCTTGGGCGCGCCTCCTCCCCTTGGCCGGCCCTCTCCTCCCCTCCTTTATATACGGAGGAGAGGGGCACCCCATAGACACAACAATTGATCTCTTGGATCTTTTAGTCGTGTGCGGTGCCCCTCTCCACCATAGTCCACCTCGATAATATTGTAGCGGTGCTTAGGCGAAGCCCTGTGATAGTAGAACATCAACATCGTCACCACGCCGTCGTGCTGACAGAAATCTCCCTCAAAGCTCGGCTGGATCGGAGTTCGAGGGACGTCATCGAGTTGAACGTGTGCATAACTCGAAGGTGTCGTGCGTTCGATACTTGATCGGTCGGATCGTGAAGACGTACGACTACATCAATCGCGTTGTGCTAACGCTTCCGCTTTCGGTCTATGAGGGTACGTGGACACACTCTCCCCTCTCGTTGCTATGCATCACCATGATCTTGCGTGTGCATAGGAATTTTTTTGGAATTACTACGTTCCCCAACACTTCCCGTGAGCATCGCGCTAACCCTAGATCGGTAGGGGATTTCGGTGGGGGTTGTGGCAGCGGTGAACTTCGCCAGTCATGCCCCGGCCCCCACCTCTGTTTATATATGCGTGGGTCACAGGGGCTCACCAACCATATGAGGGTTGGGCGCCCCCAATCAGGCCGTGGATCTAAGGGCCTGGTGGGCCCACACGGAGGAGATCAACCTAACATTCTCCCCCTTGATCTCAACTTTACTTTTAACCTTATACTTTCTAGTTTAATTGTTTCATCACATATTGGTACATAGAGCATGTTTCATCGTCACAGCTTAATTGCCGATAGAATCATATAGCTACAACATACATTTTGTTTATAAACATATTCTGTTCCTTTTGGACCTATCCAGAAATCGTAGGCTTTCCCTTAAACCCATGCCGGCTAAGTGTTCCTTGAACACATTGGGTGGTAAGCCTTTCGTTAGTGGATCCGCAAGCATATCCTTTGTCCTTATATGCTCGAGACTTATAGTTTGATTCTAGATATTATCTTTCACAACATAATACCTTATCTCTATTGTTTTGGCAACATTACTCTACTTGTTGTTGTGAGCATAGAATACTGCGGGTTGGTTGCCACAGTACATCTTTAGTGGTTTGTGAATACAATCTACCACTTTCAAGTCGGGTATAAATTTCTTTAGCCATATCGCCTGCCCCATGGCCTTGAAGCATGCTATAAATTTCGCATACATCGTGGATGATGCAACTATCGACTGCTCGGAGCTTTTCCATGAAATAGCTCCCCCGGCAAGGGTGAATACGTATCCTGGCGTGGATTTTCTATCATCTCTGTCCCCCGCAAAATCTGCGTCTGAATACCCTTTTATCCCTAGGGAATCACTTCTCCTGTATATTAGCATGTAGTCCTTCGTGCCTTGCGCATAACACAATGCTTTTTTACCATTTTCTAGTGCTCTATGCCTGGATTCTCTTGATATCTACCGAGTACCCCGGTGATAAAAGCTAAGTCAGGGCGAGTGCACACTTGTGCATACTGTAAGCTTCCAACAGCCGAAGCATATGGTACTGCTTTCATTTGACTGATCTCGTACTGGTTCTTGGGACATTGGAATTTCCCAAAACTATCGCCCTTGACTATAGGAGCATGTGTGGCTTTACTTGCATGCATATTATACTTTTGAAGAACCATTTCTAAATATGCTTTCTGCGATAGTCCTAAGACTCCATTGTTCCTATCTCGGTGGATTTCTATGCCCAAAATATATGATGCTTCACCAAGATCTATTATATCAAAAATTTGAGGACAAGAACTTCTTTGTTTCTTGTAGCAGACTAGCATCACTGCTAGCAAGCAAGCTATCATCCACATACAAGATTAGGAAAATATATTTCCCATTTTTAAACTTTGCATAAATGCAGTTGTCCTCAATATTTTCTTTAAATCCAAAAAAATTTAATCGTTTGATTAAACTTTAGATACCACTGTTTAGAGGCTTGCTTTAATCCATAAATGGATTTCTTCAGGCGGCATCCCATATTTTCCTTGCCTTCCATGATAAAACCCTTGGTTGTTTCATGTAGACATTTTCTTTTAAATCCCCATTGAGAAGTGTCGTCTTTACTTTCATTTGATGTAACTCTAAATCAAAATGAGCAACTAATGCCATTATGATTCTGAAGGAATCCTTACATGAGAATGGAGAAAATGTCTCATTGTAATCTATCCATTCTCTTTGTGTAAATCCTTTTGCCACAAGTCTTGCTTTATACTTTTCTACATTCCCTTTAGAGTCATACTTCGTTTTGTAGACTCATTTACAGCCTACTGTCTTGGCTCCTTTAGGAATTTTCTCTAAGTCCCAAACATCTTTGGAACTCATCAATTTCATCTCGTCTTCCATTGCCTTCATCCAGTTCGATGAATGATGGCTTCTCATGGCTTCTTCATATGAGGTGGGATCTTTTTCTGTATGAACTATTTCCATGTTATAAACTTTATAATCAGTAGAAATAGCTGACTTTATGTGTCTTGTAGACCTTCTCAGGGCCTCAGTTTCTGGCACATTTTGTGCCTCAACTTCTGGCACTTCTTGTAAAATTTGTTGCTGCACCTCCCTTTCATGCTCAACAACGGGTTTAGTCGTCTCCTGACGGACAGGTTCCAGGTCTACTCCCATAGTTGTCATGGGTGGAGTTGCAACTGGTAGTGAGAAAAATGGCCCCTGAATCATCGGATTAGGTGCATGCATCCTCTTCTCCTCAAGATCATTTTTTTGAGCTACCATGCTCCCCCTCATCATTTCGTCCTCTAAGAAGACTGCATTTCTTATTTCTACAAACTTTGTATATCTGGCTGGATAGTAGAAACAAAAACCCTTTGATCTGTCTGGATAGCCAATGAAGTGGCAGCTCACTATTTTGGGATCTAATTTTGCAATGTTTGGATTAAACATTTTGGCCTCAGCAGGGCACCCCCACACTCTGAAGTGTTGTAGGGAGGCACTCTTCCTGTCCACAACTCGTACGGTGTTTTGGGTACCGGCTTGCTTGGTACTCTGTTGAGAATGTGAATGGCGGTTTTAAGCGCCTCCATCCATAATGCCAATGGCAAGGTGGAGTAACTCATCATGATGCGCACCATATCCATAAGTGTACGGTTGCGCCTTTCAACTACTCTATTTTGCCGAGGCTCGCCTGACATTGAATACTGGGCTACTATGACAGTCTCCTGCAAGAACTTTGCAAAAGGTCCGGGGACTAGTCCATATGGAGTGTGCCGACCGTAGTACTCTCCCCCACGGTCGGATCTTACTATCTTTATTCTTTTATCGTGTTGATTTTCAACTTCAGCTTTGAATATTTTAAATTTATCCAACGCTTCAGATCTTTCTTTGATTGGATAAATATATCCATAGCGAGAGTAGTCATCTGTGAATGTTACGAACGAGTCATATCCATCCGCACTTTTCACCGGAAATGGTCCACAAATATCAGTGTGAATGATTTCTAGTGTGTCTGTGCTATGGATTGTACCCTTTTGAGTTGTTTTATATACTTTCCTTTAATGCAATCTATGCATTGTTCTAAATCTGAGAATTCTAACAGATGAAGAATTTCACTTTTGACTAATCTTTCTATTCTTTCCTTGGAAATATGGCCCAAGCGACAGTGCCATCATTTCGATGAGTCGAGTGTTCTCTTTCTTTTCTTTTGTTCTTTATTCGACGCGACATGCTCATTCACATTACACACAGAATGCACTTTTTCACGTAGTGATAATAAATAAAGCTCATCATGTAGTAAAGCATCACCCACATAAGAATTATTAAACCATACGGCACACTTGCCATGTCCAAAATAAAACTCATAATTATCTTTGTCCAAACATGAAACGCTAATCAAGTTTCTATGACATGATGGAACATATAAAACATCTCTAAGCAGAAGCTTGAATCCATCGACTAACTCCAAGGAGATGTCGCTGACAGCTGCAACTTCTGCTTCAACTCCGTTTGCCACTTCAATGCGTCTTTCGCTTCTTTGTGTAGTCCGCGTCGAATGAAATCCCTGTAAAGAATTTTCAACATGAACAGTTGCTCCTGAGTCGGTCCACCAAGTAGATATTAAAAACTGTGTGTACAAGGATTCATTTACAAAGGAAACTACTCCCTCTGTTCCAGAATATAAGGTGTATTGGTTTTCGTGCAAATCAACCATTTGAAAATTTGGCCAATATTAGAGAACTAAATAGAAACATCTGCAATACCTAATAGATAAAATATGAAACTACCTTTCATGATCGATCAAATGATATAAATTTCATATTGTAGATATTGATACATTTTTCTAAAAACTTGATCAAACTTGTGCTCGTTTGACTTTTGGAAAAACAAATACACCTTATATAAAGGAACAGAGGGAGTATATTGTTACCTCTTTTTGCCATGATTGACTTTAGCCAATCAGGGCAGTCTTTCTTGTAATGTCCGGTCTTCTTACAGTGGAGACAAGTGTCTTTGTCCACTGCGAAAGACTTCTGCTGATGCTGATAGGCAGCTTTACCATGTGGCTTTGAGGGGGACTTTTGTTATTCTGATTGTAATTCTTTTTCTTCTGATGCTGATAGGCAGCTTTACCATGTGGCTTTCAGGGGGAACTTTTGTTATTCTGATTGTAATTCTTTTTCTTATGATCCTTCACATAGTTGAGTGAACCACCATTTGAGGCTTTGAGTCTGTCCTCTTCTTGGACACACATTTCTATTGTCTTTTCAATGTCCCATGTTCCAGGTGACATATTGTAGTTTACAACAAAAGTTTTAAACTCCTTTGGTAGTGAAGCCATGACCAGGTGGACCAGGAGCGCTGGTTTGATCTCCAGATCCTCATCCATGGGCTTAAGCTTTGCTGCCATGTTGCTCATCCTAAGGATGTGCTCTCTTATTCCATGACTACCACCTGTGTAGTTTTCTGTCACCAGTTGCTTTAACACCTGTGTGGCATATATCTTTGAAGAGCCAATGAACTGGCTCTTTATCTTTGTAAGCAACCCCCCTGCGGAAGTGCACTCTGCAACTGAGCCCACAATGGCGCTCTCAATTGTATTCTTTATAAATGCCATGCACTTTTTGTTTGCATTGACCCAATTTTTGTTTTCTATGGAATATAATATCTCCACAGGATCATGATCCCCCCTCTTTTTATCCCACGCAGCATTATCATCAGTGGCCTCTCTGACTGGCTCTATAGGTCTGACCGGCTGTGGAGTGTCCACAACCCAGTCCAGCTCAGCATAGACAAACGATAGTTCTACTTTCTTCCTCCACTCAGTGTAATTGTCACCTTTGAGTATCGGAACATCTTTTAGGCAACTCATCAAGTGGAAGCCTCCTGAAATCACAATTTAAGTGATATTAGTATAACAATCATATGAATTAATCTAACATTGGTCAAATTAAACATACAATTTTCCATGCAATTAAATCTATATTATCGTTGGGCAAAATGTTAGAAATAAATGCACCTTTAAATTCAATAATAAAACATGATCATGTTATTCACAACGTTGGTCATAAAAAATAACATAATCATATTCATTTTAATAAACACTTTAACATGCTCTTAAAACTTAATTCTATCTGATCTTTTATTTTCTTTGTAAAAGAGCACTATTAATTATTTACGCAGCGGAAAAACATGAATAAAAATTCATGAACTTTTTATTCTTTACAGAACTTTTCTTTGACCAAATAAAAATTCATGAACTTTATTATTTTCTTTGTAAAATTCATGGACATTTGTTTTTCTGAAAATTTACTATTTTCATTTTCAGAAACTTTTTCTATTTACTTTTCTATTTTCTAAACAAAGATTTTTGTTGGAAAAAAATGCATAGAAAAACTATTTGAAAATTTGCCCAAAAATCTTGCCAAGTAAACAACAAACTAAAGAAAGTGGAAAACAGTAGTAGCCAGCCTCGACTCGACCTGGGCCGCCCGTGGCTGCAGCCTCGGCCCATCTCGCATGGCAGTGCCCACACTGCTGCTACTGGCCTCAGCCTCTTTCGGCCCAAAAAGCCCATGTCCAGCTAGGTTTTTCACCACAGTCGTCCAATGAGATCGATGGTCCAGCTCGATTTTCGCTGGAACAAAACTGGGAGAAGCCCCTGACCGAAAACCCTAGGTCATTCAGTTCTCTTCTCCGCTCGATCCCCTTTCAACTCCCTCGTCTCTATCCCACGGCGGCGAGGAAAGGGGCTGCCCCCCGCCCGGCCGCCCCAGCCGTCGGCGATGGCGGCGAGGGTCACCGCACCGCGCGCGCCTACTCTCCCTTCTCTTTCCCTTCTCGCGCGCTGATACGTCTCCAACATATCTATAATTTTTGGTTGTTCCATACTATTATATTATCAATTTTGGATGTTTTATAATTATTTTATATCATTTTTTGGTACTAAGCTATTGACATGGTACTAAGTGTCAGTTGTTATTTTTTGCATGTTTTTTACATCGCAGATAATCAATACCAAACGGAGTCCAAACACAGCGAAACTTTTTGTGGATTTTTTCCATGGACCAGAAGACAACCAATGGGCCAAAGAAGCACCTGGGGGCTGCTCCGAGGGGAGCACAACCCACCAGGGCACGCCTTGAGGCCTAGGCGCGCCCTGGTGGGTTGTGCCCACCTCGGGTGCCCCCGGACCGCCTCTTTACTCTATAAATACCCCAATATTCTAGAAACCCTAGGGGAGTCGAAGAAAATCAATTCCAGCCGCGCAGAGTCCAGAACCACCAGATCCAATCTAGACACCATCACGGAGGGGTTCACCACTTCCATTGGTGCCTCTTCGATGATGCATGAGTAGTTCTTTGTAGACCTTCGGGTCCGTAGTTAGTAGCTAGATGGCTTCCTCTTTCTCGTTTGATTCTCAATACAATGGTCTCTTGGAGATCCATATGATGTAACTCTCGGTGTGTTTGTTGGGATCCGATGAACTTTGAGTTTATGATCAGATCTAGTTATTTGAGTTTTTTTTGATCTCTTATATGCATGATTGCTTATAACCTTGTATTTATTCTCCGATATTTGGGTTTTATTTGGCCAACTTAATCTATTTATCTTGCAATGGGAAGAGGTGCTTTGTAGTGGGTTCGATCTTACGGTGCTTGATCCCAGTGACAGAAGGGGAACCGAGACGTATGTATCGTTGCTACTAAGGATAAAACGATGAGGTCTATTTCTACATAAATAGATCTTGTCTACATCATGTCATCGTTCTTATTGCATTACTCCGTTTCTCCATGAACTTAATACACTAGATGCATGTTGGATAGCAGTCGTTGTGTGGAGTAATAGTAGTAGATGCAAGCAGGAGTCGGTCTACTAATCTTGGATGCCTATGTAATGATTATTGCCTAGATATCGTCATGATTATTTAAAGTTCTATCAATTGCCCAACAGTAATTCGTTTACCCACCGTTTGCTATTTTTTCGAGAGAAGCCACTAGTGAAACCTACGGCCCCCGGGTCTCTTTCTTATATTATTTGCCTTTGCGATCTATCTTCCTTTGCTTTTATTGTGAAATCTATTAAACCTAAAAATACAAAAATATCTTGCTGTAATTTATTCTTATTTATTTTATTTGGCGTTCGATCTATCAATCTACTACAATTTATCCACGTCCGCTTGCCAATTTCTGGCACCGTTACCCGAAAGGGATTGACAACCCCTTTAATACGTCGGGTTGCGGGTATTTGTTATTTGTGCGCAGGTGTCGTTTACGTGTTGTTGCTTGGTTCTCCTACTGGTTCGATAACCTTGGTTTCATCACTGAGGGAAATACCTACCGTCGCTGTGTTGCATCATCCCTTCCTCTTTGGGAAATACCGACATAGCTTCAAGCCGCTATCACGCGCCCCTGGTCTCTTTCATGCTCCGTAGCGGCAACCCCGTGTCCAGGTCGCCGGCGACGGCCACCGCGCCGTGCTAGGTCGGCGCGCCTTTCCTTCCTTTCCTCCCTCCATTTCTCCCTCTGACTCCAGCAACAGAGAGAGAAAGAGACGATCGGTCAAGCCCTCCTCTGCCCCCCTTTGCGCCCGAGGGCGATGGAGCAGACGGCGGCGGCGCCGTGGCCTTCCCCCTCGCCGGCTATGCGTCCACCTTGCGGTGAGCACGCCACCGTCGAGCGGTTTGGCCACAGTGCTCTTTGCCCCTTTCGGGATAGGTTCTTCGTCCCTGTCACCTCGGCTTGCCGATGCGCGACGGGATCGAGAGGAACAGGCGCGGCCTTGCGGCGGCGCACTTTGCCGGCGAGGCCCGAGGCCCTTCTCCGGTGAAAACTTTGCCCTGTCTTTTTAGGGTTCTTTGGGGAGGAATTTACCTTTGCTGTGATTTCTTTCTACCGAAAAGACTAAACCCAATCTAGCTGATACCATTGATAGACCTTGTGGATCGGGTAGGTCAGATCGATCAGGTAGTCCTACCTTCTCCTTGTGTTGAAGAGCTCGAGCCGGTGCCGACCATGGTGAAGTAGTGGCCGGTGATGGCAGAGAGATGGCGGCGGTGGTGTGCTTCCCATGAGCACCGCGCTAACCCTAAATCGGTAGGGGATTTCGATAGGGTTTGTGGCAGCGGTGAATTTCGTCAGTCGTGCCCCGGCCCCTGCCTCTGTTTATATATGCGCGGGTCACAGGGGCCCACCAACCATACAAGGGTTGGGCGCCCCCGATCAGGGCGCGGATCTAAGGGCTCGGTGGGCCGTTGGGCCCACAAGGAGGAGATCAACCTAATAGACGACCCACTATGGGTTAATTGTTCCTCTCTAATAGGCAGCATCGGCCTCTTTGTCATCGCTGGTGTATCCCATACTTGCATGTCACCATAATATGCAATCACACAATTTTAGTCCGTAACCTAGAATTTTCACTACTGATGAGTGCAAATCCATAGTATCATTTTCCTGGGAGTATCTGATTCAACCGAATATAGTTCTAGACAATAATGTTTGATGTTCAATTGAAAATTTGTCGAGAATCAAACAAAATGGAAGCTTTTAGAAACAAGGCAAAAAATGCACGTTCCCCGTTTTACCAGTTCTTTTAGTTGGAAAAACCTATCAGTCAATTCACACGGGAAAAATCTTAAGAATTCAAATTCACTGTATTCTTATATGAAAATGAACCAAAGAGCCCTAATATGATATTCTTATATGAAAAGTCGGATTCAAGTGGGCATCAATTCACTTGGATATTTTCTAGTATAATTTTTCATGCCGTTCATCCACACTGACTGCACTTGATCGATGCATGTGTAGGAGTACACTGCGCAGGTGAAGGACCACGGACGGTGGTGGTACGAAGCCCCGCTTGGCACAAAACTGCCAAGAGTCAATAGCTGAGGGAGGACGAAGGTGGGGGTGAGCTCAGGCCTCCACCCAGCGAGCGCCGACGGCCTCCACGAAGCTAGTTTGGGGCAGCCAGAATGTCTCGAACCGGAAGCGAGGGGGAATCGGAGGGCGCTCGTCGGCGGAGGACAAGAGGAGAGGGACATGGTCGAAGCCAATCCGGGTGATGGCCCTGAGGGAAGCCAGGGGGCAGCGGAGGTCCCACTCCGGGGAAACTAGGACCCGGTCCAAGACAGACTGGGTCGGGGCCGCCTGGCGATTAGTCCAAGTAAACCTGACACCAATTCTATCTATCTCGCGAAGGCCAAGATCAGCAATGCAGTCATTAAATATTTGCATCCGCACAAAGTTGACATGCGCATTGCTCTTGTCCTCCGCGCAGTGAAGAAGGTTAAAATCGACCCCGACCACCACAGGAAGGGTGGCGGCCGTCACCTTTCGGGAGAGCTCCTCAAGGAAGGTGGCAGACCTACTAGTAGGGTTCTTCATTGCCGTTGAGCCACACTGACTGCACTTGATCGATGCCGGCCGGCGTGGATATCGGCAGAGTAGAGACGGACACCGCGCAGGTGAAGGACCACGGACGGTGGTGGTACCAAGCGACCGACGGATTAACCAGTGCACGCTCATGGTCGTTTTGCAGTGGGAGAGCTGAGTACTGACTATTGGGTAGGATTACCAGCTAAAAGTTGATTAATTAACATGCTTTTAGTCCGTTGTCCCAGGACAGTTTTTTGGGTTAATTGCGTGCATTCGGTGTTGTAGTTGTCTACCTGAAAAAGATGAACCACTGGGAAAGGACAGCGCGTCATACTCCGCTCTCCATTTCCGTGAGACCGGAGAGGGCAGAGGCACCTTTCTGCGTGCACGTGCATGTACCATGATTTGTCATCGAACGGTAGGTCGTGGGTTGTCCGTCGTGACATGACCAGCCGCGAGGACGAGATACTTGGATTCAGAACACGTTAGATTCCGCAACCCTGTCCTTCACGTGGGGCTAGTGCCGTCAGCCTTTGCTCTTGTCGCGAGCGCCTCTTGAAGAATCTGTTCTCCTCCACAGATGTAAAGTGATGGTGGATTGGAGTTTTAGGCTCTGTTTGACTGAGCCTTTTTTTTAATCCAACTTCGACTTAAAAAAAAAGATACTTCTAGATGCTAATCAAGGCCAATGGGTCTCAGGTCCCATTGCACCCGAATTGGATTTTCTTTTAGAAAATTTAGAGCAAAGAATTCCAGAAACTTTTTGAAATCATCATGAACGAAGATACCATGAACAATATCCGTGGTACGGTGAACAATATTCGTAGTAAGATAGTTTTATGCTTGTCTTCTGAGTGTATCATAGGTTAGCTATATTGATGGAGGTCATCGTCATGCGAACCATCTGTGATTCTATGCTTGTATGGTTCATGTCGTTTGTAATAATAGTACAGGAGCGCACTCTATTTATACGTATGCAACATTAAAAATAGTCATTGAATTGCCTATATGCTAGCTATGAATTGTCTATGTTGTTGTAATTTTTCTTTGCAAAATGGTCGTTCAACTTCCAACCAATGTAAAATAATTGCTTTGTGGTCAATTAGCATATAAACATATTCGTTTAGGCCCCAGGGCATTACAGACAATTCACAGTCAAATCTACATTTTCATAGTTGTCTCATCCAAACAACTTTCAACTTTTACACAGTTCTCCGCTCACATCAACTTTTTCACAGCTCACGACTGACAACAGCTTTTTTCAGAATCCACAACCCAACCAAACACACCCTTAGTATCCAGGCCATATTTGGTTTGTATCCTTAAGGTTACCACGTCTAATCTTAGCATGCCACAAGATCTTAGAGCAACTCTAACATAGTCGCCATAACTTCGATCACCATTCGCCGTATGGATTATGTTTCATATGGATACCAAGACTGCCGAGGCGACCCGCAAACACAGAGTCGTCATATGTGGTCTCCATATCTTTTATTTTCAGTTTTTTTGTCACATCAATTTAAAAATCCACACACACAATTTCAAGGTTTGAAAACCAACCAGAGATAACATTGCCTTACAAAGTGGCTACATAGGGTAGAAAAGTCGATTAGCGACTTTGTTTTACTAAACTGATGACTTTTTATGGTTTAGGAGAAGCACTAGTTGTTCCCCACCATGACAATGTTGACTGCAGTGCATGGGGCACATGCATATGCGATGAGTCACCTCGTTGTCTAGGCAAGGCGGTGTGACAGTCGACGACCTCGCCTTCATCCCATTCCTGCCCGTCGTTGTCGAGGTCGGGAAGACACAATATATCACGACCTGTATCGGTCAAGGATGCCATATCCATGTCAAATTTGCGCCATCTGTTGCACTTCCTCTCCTACACCATGTCCGTCTGCTTCTTATCGTAATGGACCAGACGACGTGTTCCCTCTTGGCCCACAACACCTTCCTGACGGTGGTATGCTCGAAGATTTCGCCGGGGCGGATGACGGAGCGAAGGCCTCATAGTGCTATCCCAATTATCCAACACCATTGATAACAATTTCTCAAGTGGATGGTTTATGAATCACGTTCCCAGGATTTGTAAATAATTGTCTTGATGAATACATATTCAAATGAATAAAAGGAAGAAGCGAATGTATACCCGACATAAAAGGAAAAGATATTGACGAGAGTAGGTTTATGAATCATGTTACTGATTTTTTGCAAAATATTGCATCGGTGAATTCTTATTCAAGGGAATAAAATAGAAAGTGAATGCATATCCGAGAGAAAAGAAAAATATGTTTTCACCGGAGTGGGATTTGAACCCTCATAGTGCTATCCCAATTATCCAACACCATTGGTAACAATGTCTTAAGTGGATGGTTTATGAATCATGTTCCCAACATTTGTAAATAATTGCATCGGTGGATTCATATTCAAATGAATAAAAAGAATAAGTGAATGTATATCCGGCAGAAAAGGAAAAGATATTGACCAGAGTAGATTTACGAATCAAGTTCCTGATACTTTGTAAAATACTGCATCGGTGAATTTTCATATTCAAGGGAATAAAAAATACCGCATCAGTGAATTTTCATGTTCAAGGGATTAAAAAAAACAAGTGAATGCATATCCGAGAGAAAAGAAAAATATTAGGAATCAAGTTCCTGATACTTTGTAAAATACTGCATCGGTGAATTTTCATATTCAAGGGAATAAAAAATACTGCATCGGTGAATTTTCATGTTCAAGGGATTAAAAAAAACAAGGTGAATGCATATCCGAGAGAAAAGAAAAATATTACGAATCAAGTTCCTGATACTTTGTAAAATACTGCATCGGTGAATTTTCATATTCAAGGGAATAAAAAATACTGCATCGGTGAATTTTCATGTTCAAGGGATTAAAAAAAACAAGTGAATGCATATCCGAGAGAAAAGAAAAATATGTTTTCACCGGAGTGGGATTTGAACCCTCATAGTGCTATCCCAATTATCCAACACCATTGGTACCAATGTCTTAAGTGGATGGTTTATGAATCATGTTCCCAACATTTGTAAATAATTGCATCGGTGGATTCATATTCAAATGAATAAAAAGAATAAGTGAATGTATATCCGGCAGAAAAGGAAAAGATATTGACCAGAGTAGATTTACGAATCAAGTTCCTGATACTTTGTAAAATACTGCATCGGTGAATTTTCATATTCAAGGGAATAAAAAATACCGCATCAGTGAATTTTCATGTTCAAGGGATTAAAAAAAACAAGTGAATGCATATCCGAGAGAAAAGAAAAATATTATGAATCAAGTTCCTGATACTTTGTAAAATACTGCATCGGTGAATTTTCATATTCAAGGGAATAAAAAATACTGCATCGGTGAATTTTCATGTTCAAGGGATTAAAAAAAACAAGGTGAATGCATATCCGAGAGAAAAGAAAAATATTACGAATCAAGTTCCTGATACTTTGTAAAATACTGCATCGGTGAATTTTCATATTCAAGGGAATAAAAAATACTGCATCGGTGAATTTTCATGTTCAAGGGGTTAAAAAAACAAGTGAATGCATATCCGAGAGAAAAGAAAAATATGTTTTGACCAGAGTGGGATTTGAACCCACGCCCTTTCGGACCAGAGCCTTAATCTGGCGCCTTAGACCAACTCGGCCATCTGATCTTTTTGCTTCAAAATGCGTACTAGGTGCTTCTCTATGAGTAGTTGAACTATTCGAGAGCAAAATAGAAACATAATAATTGACCAGATTGGGATTTGAACCCACGCCCTTTCGGACCAGAGCCTTAATCTGGCGCCTTAGACCAACTCGGTCATCCGATCAGTTTTATTTAAATTGGACACAAATACTATTTAAACGTTGGAATAATGCGCAAAAACTTTTGCCATGCAAGCGAGCACGCCCAAAATTCAGATTCTCCCATAACTAGCATCTACCTCCGCCTATGCCTCTTCTCGCGATGTTCTATCTTCACCGTATCATTGCTTCCTCTGCTCTTTGTTCCTTTTCTATATCAATAATCGTGCTAGCCCTCGATCTGCCCTTCAGCACTCACCTATTGCTTGTCGTCGGACATCAACATGTACTAAATTTACGACAATTAATTTTGATCCGAGGGAGTATTACTTTTACATAGAGACATTTTTTTCTTTGATAGCCAAGCATCGGCAACATGCTAGCTTTTGCTACATCGACTAAAAAGAAATTGGTTGCTCCGTAATGGAAAACGCGGGAAATCGATACTACAAACAAACTCCTATGCACAAAGTGCGTATCTTTGGTGCACACGATTCATTCTTCAACGACTGATGGTTCCACCATTGGTGCAGTAGTTTCTGCTATTAAAATTGCAGCTAGTGCCTTTAATTCGGTGATCTTCAAACACATCCATTGTTGAGGAGGCAGTAACTGAACTTAGGTACAGATAAACCCGTCTTAAAAAATGCATTTTAAACGTGTTTTAGAATGTCATAAATCACTAAACAAAATTTTACACATACATCTTTGTAGAATATGTGTGGGGCAAGAGTTTTTGTGAATAAATGTCTTTTTATTTTGCCTCTGCAAAAAAGACAAACATCAATGCTTCTAAATAGCATTTCATGACACATTTTTTAAAATCTTTTTTGCACATGCCAAAAGAAATTTATTTTTCGGCGAAACTTCTTGAGCACACATAGAACACAGAGATGCACGCATGCAACTTTTTTCAGTGTTTTTTTTATATTTAGAAATGTGTTTTCCGAAGCGGGTTCACATGTACCTGCATTCATACATATGTGTTCCATCCATTGTCATTTGAATATTGTTGCTCATTTGTTAGCTAGAGTTTGTATATATACATGCTTTCTATTCTTTTGTCCTGGATTGCATACGGGAAACTCTCGCTAATGTTGTTGAGCAATCAATGGTTGGGCGGCGCTGCCGGCTGGCTGGTTCGTCTTCTATTAAGGACGAGAGTGCTGGGGCTGGCATGATCCTCCGTGATGGACATGGTGCTATTATTTTCTCTTCCTGCCGTGATCTACGACATTGTGCATCCCCGCTGGAATCAGAACTAGCTGCTTGTTTGGAGGGCATCTTCCTTGCTTTCCAGTGGTCTGTGTTGTCAATTGTAATTCAAACAGATCGCCTTGACGTGATCAAGGAAGGAGTAGATGACCTCAGAGCATATGATGATGGTTAGAGAGATTATTGCTCTTCTTCAGGATCGTGGTGAATTCTTAATCAAGCATGTTAAAAGAGAACAAAATGTTGTTAGTTACTTTTTAGCAAACTTTGGTCGAATTAAGAAGCGCACTGCGGTGTGGCTTCGATCAGGTCCGGACGTGGTCCGGAAACTATGTAATGCAGACTTGGATGTTGCTTGATGAGTGAATTCTCCTTTTCCTCGCATATAAATAAATAAATAAATAAATAAATAAAGCTGAGGTTCTCTCGCTGTAAAAATGGGAAAAACTCCCGTGCTACGAGAAAAGTATAACACGAACTCGTATGGAGAGTGACTGAAATCTGAATACTCCTTCGTCTTTGTGTAACTGATCCTCTCTCTCCGGCTCACACCCCCGCGCCCGAAGTTCCGCCAATGCCGCCGCCGCCGCCGCCGCCGACCTCGCTCTCGCCATCCTCCCCCACGCCTTCAACCGCACCACCCCCATCCCCGCGCCAGATCGCCGCCCTCGTGCTTAACCACCCGTCGTCCAACCTCACCACCGCATCGGCCCGCTCCCTCTCGGCGTCCCTCCTCGCCGTCGCCCCGGCCCTCCCGACGCCCGTGGCCAACCGCGTCCTCAAGCTCCTCTGGCACCACGCGCCGCGCGCGCTCCTCTTCTTCCACTCGCTCCTCCACCTCCCCACCCGCGCGCACGCCGTCTCCCCCTGCACCATCGACCTCGCGCTCGACCTCTCCGCGCGCCTCCGCCACCCACGCCAGCTCACCAACTCCATCCTCGCGCTCTTCCCGCGCCTCCGCCTGCCCTTCACCCCGCGCACTTTCCCCATCCTCTTCGAGCGCTTCGCCGCGTCGCAGCGCCGGCCCGACATCGCCGTCCGCCTCTTCCTCTCGCTCCACCGCTCCCACCGCGTCGTGCAGGACCTCCCCCTCTTCAACTCCCTCCTCGACGCGCTCGGGAAGTCGCGCCATGCCAGCAAGGCCGCCTCCCTCGTCCGCGCTCTCGAGCGGCGCTTCCCCCCGGACGTTGTCACGTACAACACCCTCGCCGACGGATGGTGCCGCGTCAAGGACACATCCCGCGCGCTTGACTTGCTGCGGCAGATGGCCGAGTCCGGCATCACGCCCACGAAGACAACCTATAATATCATCCTCAAAGGCTTCTTCCGTGCTGGGCAGATGCAGCACGCGTGGAACTTCTTCCTCCAAATGAAGAAGAGGGGGGCCAAGGACGAGAGATGTAAGCCGGACATCGTATCGTACACTACCATCATTCATGGGCTGGGTGTTGCTGGGCAGCTAGACAAAGCTCGCAAACTGTTCGATGAAATGTCTAAAGAAGGTTGCACGCCGTCTGTGGCAACTTACAATGCGCTTATCCAGGTGATATGTAAGAAGGGAAATGTGGAGGATGCAGTCACAGTGTTTGATGATATGGTTCGACAGGATTACGTGCCAAATGTGGTCACCTATACCGTCTTGATTCGAGGTCTCTGCCATGCTGGGAAAATTGACCGGGCTATGAAGCTCATGGAGAGAATGAAAGATGAAGGCTGTGAGCCAGTCGTTCAGACATACAATGTTCTAATAAGATATTCATTTGAGGAAGGGGAGATCGAGAAGGCCTTGTGTTTGTTTGAGAGGATGAGTAAAGGAGAGGACTGCCTGCCTAACCAAGATACATACAATATCATAATAAGTTCAATGTTTGTGCGCAAGAGGGCTGAGGACATGGCAACGGCGGCGAGGATGGTGATGGAGATGGTGGAGAGAGGCTACTTGCCAAGAAGGTTCATGCTCAACCGCGTTCTGAATGGGTTGATGTTGACAGGGAATCAGCAAATTTCTAGAGATCTGTTGAGAATGCAAGAGAAATATAGACGCCTGCGACGAGAAATAAGATTGTGATTGCCATTTGAGTTCTACAATGGCATAAGGATACAACGTTTTGCGCATCTTGAGGCTTGGGTACAGAAGTATGGTGCAACCCTCGTGCTTGGCAGTTCATACTTGATACTCCTGTGGTGGTGTTATGATCAGTCTGATGTTTCAGGGACACTTGATTATTGGTATGTGTTCTGAACATGTCCATGGAGTTTTCTCTGTTGCCTGTGCATATCTGATTAGCAATTTAAGTATTTTTGTTTTGAGCTTGTGTTTTAGCTCTTTTGTTAACTGCATGTTCTATTTGTAATTGCGAAGGGTCAAACTGCAAAGGTATGCCGATCATTATCCATTGTCTTGTTGTAATGTGGTATATAGTTACTAGGATCTGTAGTACTAGGATGCTGCAAGTGTTTCTCTAGAAGTAAGGTAAGGTCTGCTCATGCTTTACACTACTAATCAATGATACTCTTAGATGCCAAAGACATCACGAAGCTATGAGACTCTTAGTCACCAGATTATGCATGAAGGGAGACTGCATTAATTGCCCAAATACTTGCAACAAGAAACAAAGCTAGCGGTGGCTTTTAGTTGTATTGTGTCATAGGCAAGTTTTGAGTTGTGCTTGAAATTTCTCATTGTTAAAAAGAGTTTGTGGTATGCTGTGTGGAATCTGTACTGTTGTTTTTTGGTAAATGTTACGGGTTGAATATGGATGGCGCAAACACAAATAATAAATAAAATATTTATTTTGTTTTATTTCTTCTTTACAGGTTTTGCAGGTGCTGGATATCTAGCAAAGCAGTGTTGTCTTTATTGACCTGACTGTGTGAGCGAACATACTGCCAGACGCCAAGAAGGTAGGTTCTCTGTTGTTCAAGATAAACATACTTATTTTGGTGTTTTCTCCATAGTTTTAGTGTCGGGCTTTCACATATATGTGTGCTGATTCATTCTAGCTGTCGCGAGCAATAAATTCCTTTCTGAAACTAGTTTGATGGCTAGTCTCATGTAGTTGTGTGTACTACTATTCTGTCTGTAAGAAGTGACAAGCAGCATTGATTTGTGACTCTTATCGTATTCTTTAGATTAAGTCAGAAGCAAACATATCATGGGCAGATAAACGTTGATGTTCGTATCAACTATCAAGAGAGGGTACATGACCTTTAGTCTGTCCTCCAACATAACATTTCCACATGAGTGCAATTCCTGCAATATACACAAGCCTTATAAAAGATGGCATACATTCATTTTCTGGTTTACTAGCAGTATCGGGAGATTTGATACACGGAATTTATGGAAAGAATATACTGAAATCTTCTTTGTTTCCTTCCGATGGGTGATCTTAGCTTACCACCAATGTATTTAGCAGGAGTCCATGAACTCTTGTTTGCCATTCTTCTCTCGCGCCCATTGGTAGCTTGGTACACATTTTCTATTAAATTCTCTTTCCTGCCTTTTTGTGCATCCAAAACCTTCGCATCCAGGCATTGTGAGAAACCTACAATGCAAAGACTCTTAGACCCTTGCATGACGAGTAGATTGAACTATGCATGTGTTAAAAGAACTAGCGAGCGACTCAGGCTCACCTGCTTTTAGCTCGGATCATGAAAGTAGAGAGCCAGAGCTGAGCAACCTTTTCAACTCTGTACGTTAAAGAGCCAAGTTCAAGCAGCTTTCGAATTTTCATTAGCTTGCGAAGGGTCAATTTATATTAGAAAAATACCAGTCCGCAACTAATATTTTGACAGTTGACAGCCTAATAACTACGCAAGGCTTTGTTGGACCATGTCCATGCCAAAAGGCCGTACCTGACTTATGTGCATATTTATTTGACTCTGGAATTTGTACAAGGTTGGTCTACAAATTGTTGGCCATGGGTTGTCTGATAATTTCCAGTGGTTTTGCTGGTTCTTAGTCGCATGAGGTTTTCTTATATCTAAGTCGATTTCTGAAAAGTACAATTTCTGTTTAGTGCAAAGTGCAACTTGCACTTTTTTAGAGAAGATTTTTGAATAAAAGTGCAATTAATATTATTTCTGAACTGAAGCTGTACTTTTCATAACCGACTTACACGTAAGGGTCTCAGTTTACTTATTTATAAATGGATCAGAGCATCTCTAGCAAATCCTGTAAAATGCGGTACCGCAAATTTCGTTTAAGGGATCCTGTAAAATGACTTTGCAGTACCACAGAAGACACGACAGAGCAGATCCTGTATAATTTAAACTTAGACTTCGCACCACCATAGTTCACCGGAGTTCATCACACATTCAAACACACGAACTTAAAAACATACTCCCTTCCTCCCAAAATAAGTGTCAACCTTAGTACAACTTTGTATTAAAGTTAGTACAAAGTCAAGACACTTATTTTGGGACGGAGGGAGTAGATAAACCTAATCTAAACTACTCTAGGGCTTGACATTGAGATAGTACTTGGCCGCGGAGTTGGAGAGAGTACACCAGCTGGTACTCCTCTTTGGCAGCCTCGAGCCGCGCGGCGGCACCTTCTTCCAGTCACGACCGCCTCCTTCGCCTCGAGGAGCTCCAGCTCCGCCTCACGGAAACGCTTGGTGATCGGCCAAAGGATGTCCCTGATCTCGTCGAACTTCCTCCACGCCCTCCGGCCGCTGCTGCGGGAGAGGGCGTTGTGCCCCCTTGCCTGCTTAGGGTGTGTTTGGTTCAGGAACGAAGTGGAACGGAATGTAATGGTTCCATTCTACTAGAATGGGTCCGTTCCGTCCTTGTGTTTTGTAAGAGCAATTTTAAGGAATGGAATGGTTACATTTTGGTGTTTGGTTTGAGAGATAGAATGGAATGAAATTATTCGTCACAACTCATTATATTGACTCATACTGAATTAGATTTTGATAGAAAACGAAACTGAACTAGAGATACATCAAATTGTCGGAACAGAGATACATCAAATTGTCGGATTTTTTTTCTTCTAAACTGAACTAGAAATTGGTAGAAAACTAAACTGAACTAGATCTTGATAGAAACTAAACTAAATTAGATCTTGATAGAAGGCCATAGGCACGCACGGCGACGTTAGCCGCGTATTGCAGCCGATTCACGAACATGTGGAGGTTTGTCTCTACGCTACCTGCAGTGTAGAAGATACAGAGAAAGTTCAGAGAAAAAACCAGTGTTAAAATTCAGAAAGGAAGCACACACACACAACACATCGGCTTCTGCATGCACGCACATCCCACTCGTAGACGCGCTGGAGCCCACGACAGCCGCCGCCGCCGCATGTCAGCTTGCCGCGGACACCCTGGATTCACCTCCGCAAGCAAGAACATACACTGGAGAGGTGGGGAGGATCACAACTTGAGGAGAAACATCAGGAACTCCAACTCTGCCGGTTGCCTCCGTCGGTAGTCCGCGCTAGCAGCCGTTTGCCCGCCGCCCCGCTGATATCCTACCGCGGATGTGGGAGAGACGAGATGCAGTGCCGAGAGGAAGAGAATGGCGATGGAGAGGCGGCGCCGAGAGGAACGCCGAGAGGGAGAGAGCGACGAGGGAGAGGTAATTCCTTCGATTCGGCGGTACGAGCGCATTCCGCATATTGGACGAATATGCCGTTCCTGGGAACGGGTGGGTTCCTATTCTATTTCTCTACCAAACGCGAGAACGAGTTCCAGGAACAGAACGGACCCGTGCCGTTCCACCTGGTGATCGGTACCAAACACACCCTTAGAGCGCCATTCCTCGACCCCGGGGGGGGGGGGGGATGGAGCTGCCGGCCTCATTGTTGTGGCGGGCCCGCTTGTGCGGCGGTGAGCCGCCACGGCCACCACGCCCGCGAACTCCGCTCGACATGGATCTACTCGAAAATGGCCTCTGTGCGCTAGAAATGGTCGCTTTATTTACCGGATCTGCTCGGGCCAAAATTTTACCTTTTCCTGTAAATCAGCCGGAATTATAAGGGCCGGCGAGCTTATACAGGATCTGCTAGAGATGCTCTCAAATCTCTAGAATGTATGCTGTACCACAAATAGTATTCATACTCATTGGGTACAACTAGGACATCTTTGCTGCCTACATCGATTCCTTAACCAAGCTTGGGATACATCTAAGGCATGCATAGTTGTCTGCACCGATTCCCCACCCTGGTCGGCTTAGGCCCTTTAGGTTGTCTGCATCAAATTGTCTCTGATCACCTCTTTTCGTGGGTGGTGATTCTACCTATGAAGTGATACTCCAATTTATCCAAGTCTCTAGCTCCACTTTCTCAAGAAAATCAACAGAAAGCCTAGATTGTCTTATCATATGGCATCACGGCATCACAAATTGAACTAAGCTATACATGTAACTGTTAAGCTTCATGCACTAGCCAACGCAACCAAAAGTCTGAATTGATGGAAAGGGCTAGGCATACCACATATACATTTCAATACCCCCTCTCACGTGTGACGCGGAAAGCCAACACGTGGATAGACTCAGAGGTATGGCTCAAGAGACCTATATGTAGACACAAAGGGGGCAACATCAAGTTTTAGATAAATTGCGAAAGCCAGGACTTGAACTCGAGACCTTAACTCTGATACATTGGAACAGAAAAATATACTACCTTCGTTCACTTTTCTAAGTCGTTTCAGACAACTCAAAATAGGCTATTTTGCACATTGTCTGAAATGTCTTCAAGGTCTTATAAAAGTGAACAGAGGGAGTACTAAACTTCCCTTCACTCACCAATTGTCCAGAGCTTGCACAATATTCATCCAATACCTGTCTCAACAAGGTTGCATTATTCATATCTGCTTTCATAAGGACTAAGGAATCAACAGAGAATAATACATGAGAGACTAATGGTGCATTTCTGCACACCCGAACACCTTCAATGCCACAAACCTCCTCTTTACGAGCCAAAGCACTAGATAAACCCTTTGCACACACAAGAAATAAATATGGTGATAAGGGGTCCCCTTGTCGGAGCCCCCTTAGGGTTAAATCCTTCTGTTTCTCGATCATTATACTTCACTTTGTATTTTACAGAAGTAACACCAGTCATTGAAAGCTCCACAAACCCAGTTTGGAAACCCAATTTTTCCATCATCCTCTCCAAGAATTTCCATTCCACGGTCAGCTTTATGCACATCAAGCTTTACAACACAATACCCCTCTTTGCCTTTCCTTTTATTTTTATTGTATGAATGCATTCATAGGCTAATAAGATACTATCCGTAATAAGTCGGCTTGGAACAAAAGCACCTTCAACCGGTGCAATAATTTTATCAAGGCAAAGTTTAAGACGGGAAGCTACCATTTTAGATCACCTTATACAACACATTGCAAAGACTTATTCGCATGTATTGGGTAATTCTTCCGGGTTCTCCACCTTTGGAAAAGGACGATGACCATGTTATTCCATCCTTCTGGAATAGCTTTGTTATTGATAGCATTCAGAACTTCAGAAATTAGAACATCACCCAAGATCAAGTCAACATTTCTTAAAGAAGATAGCATGTAACCCGTCCATACCCGGAGCTTCCATATGGAGAAAGGTTTCTTCTTTACCTCTCCTGGAGTATATGGTTTCACTAAGCTTTGTTCATTTGTACCGTCATCCTCGGCTTAACCTTTTCAATCAAACTTGGGTCCGGTTCATCTATCTCTGTAGAGAAAATACCTGCAAAACAATCATTTTTTTCGCACACGGTTGCCGTCACATCCCTTCCTGCAAAATAATCATATACGAGGGGATTTAGACATGTAGTACCCTCCCACCATACGACTTGATCATCTTGTAACTTGTTTATACGGTTTTTTAGCCTACGAGCTGAGGCAAACTTTTGGAAATATGTCGTATTCTTGTCAATTTATCCGGCTTCTTTGGGCCCAATGAATCTCCTCTATCTACAGCAATTGTTCCAGCCCATCCGCAAGTTCTCTCTGCCTAGTAACATTTTCCTGAGATAGCACATCTCTAACACTTGCTCTAGTTCTCTATGCACTTTCTTAATTTTCTTTTATGATTTTTCAGAACCTTCTTGTCCCACCGATGGAGTTGTTCATGAACACATGCTAGTCTGCCAGCCAGCCCAGTGTTCTGAACATCCGGCCGTGAGGACTGCCAAGTTTCTTCGACCACGTCTCGGAATATCTGCTCCCTTAGCCAGTGTGTCTCAAACTGGAGAACCGACTTGCCCAACGATTCCTGGGCCACTTCCTCATGCAAGCACATAAGTATTGGTCTATGATCCGATTTGTTATAAAGTGTTCCAGAATAGCGCTAGAGAACATCAGATTCCATCCATCATTTATCAGAACTCGATCTGATCTCTCTTTGATCAAAGCTCTATGCCACCTAAATTTGTCCCCCGATAAAACCATGGTCAGATAAGTTACTGTCTTCTCTGAAAGCCATCGACGACACACCATTCAAGGTGTCAACAAGTATTATGGTGTGTATTCACAAATGAACCGACGGCCAAGTGACATGGCACTCCAAGAGCTCATAAGTTTTGCTTAGTATTGCTCTATTTGTTGGTCAAATGATTATTTTGCTCTGTTATGCAACCTGTTGATCATGTCAATGTATTCCTTTGCTAGTTCGGTCGGGTGTTCACGTCGTACCACAATAAAGAGGGCAAGTGCAAGTTGAATGGGCAAAGCAAGTGGAGCCACACTGCTAATTCCATCAAACCGCTGACGTTGGAGGGGATAAAGTTGATTAGTTGGACAAGGAAGACCACGAAGAAGCTAGAAGAGGTGGCGTCCAAGATGATGGACAAGTTCAAGGACATCATGGCGAAGGAGGAGGCATATCTCAAATGCAACGAGCTTAAGAAGAGGAAAAAAGGCGGAGAGAATTATGCAATCATGGAAATACTAAAGAAGAAGATGGAGCTTGAGGAGAGGAAGCTTGCGGTCAAACAAACATGCGAGGACCAAAATTTCTTGTACGTGAAAGCCGGCAACTTGGATCCTGATGTGGTGTAGTTTGTTCATGAATCGTGTGGTGGCATCTACGCACACTATGCACAAAAGGGAGGTGGAAAAGAGGCCGGAAATTGAGTCATTCGCTTTTGCTAGTGGTTCGATGGTTGTACAATTTTTTTTGAAGATATGATGTTTTCACTGTTAGTTGCATTCGTTTTTAATTATTTAAATGTATCATTGAATTTGACAAAGAGATGAGGCCGGGCAAATGGAGAAAATTGTGAGGGATAGCATTGAATGATGTCCGTCCGATCGGATGTTCGTAGAGAGAACATTTGGTGACGTATATTTCATGAAGGCCATTGAAGATGCCCTAGGAGCCAAATATTGGAAGTAGCCTACGGGGCTCATTTGGAACAATAGGTAGTGAGGGCATACACTGCCGTCCATCGAAACGAATACCTTGGACAGTTTATAAGGTGGCGGCCATCCAACTCTATACATCGCCGTGCGAGGAAACACTCGTTCGCACCTGCCAGCGGTTCACCCAGCCAATAGAAGGGTCGGATGAGCCCACCAGTCATGGAAGCAAAAAAACAACCGCGCGGTCAAAATAAACAATGCAGGTCCAACATCTGAGACGAGTTTTGATCTAGATCCAATGGCCAACGAAGCTCCATTCCAGGGGAGCCCCGGGAGGCCGAGTTAGCCAGCCTACTTGTAGGTTAGAATATGTTCGTTCCTGTTTTTTATGCTATATTTGAAGCATTTAAAATAACTAAAACAAAATCATCCTTCATCCATAATCATGTTGTGCAAATATTTCAATGCAACAAATTCAAATATACATATTACAATCCATGTACACAATGTGCAGGAATGAAGTGGACCTGGGTGGCGGCCGGACCAGGGTTGGAATTGAAGTGTAGGCAACTCGGTTGACGCTCGTGTGGCACGGCAAAGGTCTGGCAAGGCCTGGGCGGCGCAGTCGGTAGTACAACGACCACGGTGGTCCCAGACTATGCAGATACACAACAAAGGTGGAGGGACAAAGTGAGAAAAGCGAGGCTCCAGATGAGGTTTTTGTGTGGGTCAGAGGGCGGGAGTCCTACGTGGCGGTTGTCTGGATATCTACAAAACTTTCCATGTTTATTTTTGGTTTGCGGGAATTTGGACGTGTGAACTCGTCCACATATGTTTGATGGGGAATGTGGAAGGGCATATAGGACGCGTTTGGTTGCCTGCATCGATTTCTTCCCCTTTGCATCTATGACTCGTATGATGTCATCCTACTACCACATTGGCATACATAATCACATATGGCAACACAAGTTCGTCCTAACTACTGTGGTGTCATCCTACCACCACATCCAAAAGAGGATGTTATCCTACCACCCCAAGTTCTCCATAAGTGTGAGGGGTTATTATATACCACCTCATCAAAACATGCAATCCAACATCAAGAGTTTTTCAAGCCCTAGCTACCACAAAATGTATATTGTCGTCGTCATCTTCATCGTTGATTGTCATGCACGCCGTCGCCACCACCACCAGAAACAATTGTAAAAGTAGTGCTTGCCTAGCTAGGTCCTCAGCCAGAGCACCCTATGGGCATTTGTAATAGCAATGAACCTGAAAGTGCGTTATATCGACTAGAGGGGGGGGGGGGTGAATAGGCGATTTTTATGAAAGTCTTCAAAACGTGGAAGTTATGAAGACAAACAGTAGAGATATGCCTATTACTATGCAGCGGAAGTTAGACTACACTAGGCAAGCCATGGTCAAGTATCAACAGAGTGAAAGCACAGTGACAAATAGCTGTAGTGTAATTAGGATCAGGTAGGAAGATACTATGAAGCCAAACAGATCATACACTCACGTTGTGAAGACACAAGATAGAGCAGACATGCAATGACTTCACAATGAATGATCAGTAAGTAAAAGGAAGTGAAGATGAAACCAGTGACTCGTTGAAGACAATGATGTGTTGGACCAGTTCTAGTTGCTGTGACAACTGTATGTCTGGTTGGAGCGGCTAGGTATTTAAACCTTAGGACACACAGTCCCGGACACCCAGTCCTGAACACGCAGCTCAGGACACCAAGTCCTCACCGTATTCTCCTTGAGCAAAGGTCACATAGTCCTCGCCCAATCACTCTGGTAAGTCTTCAAGGTAGACTCCCAAACCTTCACAGACTTTGTTCACTGGCAATCCACAATGTCTCTTGGATGCTCTGAACGCGACGCCTAACCGTCTGGGGATGCACAGTCCTCAAGTGTAATAAGTCTTCAGATCACACAGACAAGAAGATTTAAGTGATGCCCAATGTTCTCTGGCTCTAGGTGGTTAGGGCTTTTCTCCTCGCTAGGAATTTTCTCTCAAAGGCTTCGAGGTGGGTTGCTCTCAAACGATAAAAGCCGTGCACTGAAATCTGAGCAGCCAACCGTTTATGGTTGTAGGGGGTGGGCTATTTATAGCCACTTGGCAACCCGACCTGATTTGTCCGAAATGACCCTGGGTCACTAAGGAACTGACACGTGTCTCAACGGTCAGATTTCAAACTCTCATGGCAACTTTACTTGGGCTACAAGCAAAGCTGACTTGTCCGGCTCTGGACAAGATTCGCTCTCATTGTCTTCACTCGAAGACATAGGTTTTTGGTTTATGCATCACTTCAGTCATTCTGACTGGTTCTCCTGGACCCCACTTAACAGTATGGTGGTTCCTATGACTCAACACAAAAAGAAAAAGAACTATGAAAGATCTAAGTCTTCGAGCTCCATAGGCTTCATAACGTGTCTTCTTTTGTCATAGTCTTCAATGTGAATATCTTCATATACCACCTTTGGCTTCAATGTCTTCATACATTTTTAGGGGTCATCTCTGGTAGTGAAACCGAATCAATGAGGGACTTCTACTTGTGTTATCCTGCAATTCTCACAAACACATTAGTCCCTCAACTAGGTTTGTCGTCAATACTCCAAAACCAACTAGGGTTGGCACTAGATGCACTTACAATCTCCCCCTTTTTGGTGATTGATGACAAACTAGTTGAAGTTTTCAACGGGGAATATAGTCTGTGAAATTGTAAAGGATAAGGAATTGTCTTCATAAGTTGCAAGGGCTCCCCCTGAAGATGTGCATATAAGTTAATTTGCTTTTGGAATGCAAATGCGCATGGCAGGTTGTACTTGTGGAGATCCACTTCAGCTTATGATGACAATCCACTATGCATGTGAAAGTATATGAAGATAATGACATGCATAATGGAAAATGGACGTCTGCAGAATGAGATAAGTGCGGAATTTATCTTCGCAAAACAGGGTGGCAAACAAGTAGCAGACGACCATCGAGTTTTAGTGTTACAACTCAAAGAACCAAATGAAGCAAAAAACGAGAGTTGTAAGCACGAAGCAAAATATAGCAAAACATAAAGCACCCGCCCATATGGACCCGCTTGAAGACTATCAACCCATATGCTTCTCCCCCTTTTGTCAGTAAGGACCAAAAAGGTTTAAAGACATAGAGTGTCTACTCGTTCCCAGAAGCAGCAGGGTCGTTGGAGGTGTTTGGCGGTGCAGAAGAGCTTGGAGGTGCTGAAGCAGGTGGCGGTGATGTAGCATCGTCTTCTTCATCAATGATTCTGGCAGTGACTGTGGCAGCAGATAAAGAAAACTCAGAGTCTTCAAGAGATGGTGTGTTTCGCATCACAGCCCTTCTAGGAGGTGTGGTGTCAAACTTGAATCGCTCAGTGAAGCCATCCTCTTCAAGTTCAGCTTCAGTACACATCATTGATAGCCCTTTCCATGTACGACGACAGGTTTCATGAGTGACGAAAGCATTCTTGGTGGCAAGATTTCGAAGACGATTAACATCCACCAAGAGGCTTTTCATCTGACGCTTTAGCCAGTCATGATGCCTATCTTGTTTTTGATGAAGGGCCACAAGAAGCTCTCGGTTATTGAGAACACGAGCGCGCTTCTTGGGTCTTGAAGCAGTTGCACTATCAGTGGCTTCAGTTGAAGCAGGGTGCGGCGCACGTGTAGTGCCAGCCAAAGGATACACCCTGGAGATGGCTTCAACACCTTCATTGTTCTGAGTGAAGCTCTGGTGTTCTGCATTCTGAAGACTCAAAGTTGCTTGGCAGGCTCAGGATATATAGCTTCAGCAGAGGTATCCACATCTGGCAAGAAGATCTGATGGTTGCGGGCTGAGGGCTGATATGGGATCGCAGAGTGAAGCTTGATCAGTCTCATTACCCAAGGAGCATAGTACTTTAAACCAAACAGATCTGAGCCTGATGCAGCTAGTTGGCGTATGAAGAAATCCTGTGCGTTGAAGCATTTGCCATGAAGGATACAGAATATCAGAGTCTTCATTGCACCCTCGATCTTGGCATTTGGAGAGTGCCCTTTAATAAGCCAGAGAGTCCACCGGATAATGTGATAGATGGTTCTGGGCAGGTACTCAAAGTCTTCAACGAAGAGCTCTGTTGGATAAGGAGCATCGTGGGGCAATGGCTTCATCATGGAGAGCATCTGACTCATATTTGATTCAGGCCTCTGGAATATGCTCTCAAGAGCTTCAGTGTGTAGTGGATAGCCTTCCTCGAAGAGTTCGCCAGGAGTGGGCAGGCCGGTGAGCTCAATGATATCGAATGCATTGGCTTCATGATGGACATTGCCGGTCATCCACTCCAAGGCCCAAGTCTTCGGATCTCTGTTGTATCCTTTGATGTGGAGGGTGGCATAGAATTGCAGCAGAAGCTCTTCATTCCAGTGCTCTTCATCAGTTACAAACTGCAGCAGACCCACTTGCTTGAAGCAATCCAACGCTTCCTCTAAACAGGGCAGACCAGCAATGGCTTCAACATCAAGGCGTTTGTGCGGGAAGATGCGACCTTGGTTGTATAGGATGCATGAATAATAGCTGTGCTGAGGATAGCTCTAGAACCTATCTGATGAAATCATTTCCCTTGAATAGGGGTTCTTGGAGCTGTTGAAGAACGTATTATCTGCCTTGAAGCTATTGATGTTAAAGGAGCCAGGTGCTGATGCAGGACCTGGGAACCTCGGCAGCCTTGGGACTGGCTTCTGGACATGAGGCCTGTGCTCAACATGGTAATCAAATTGAGGACCTGCAGCAGACTCAGGAACAGAAGTGTCTGGATCAGTAGCTTCGCTGTCTTCTGAAGCTTTTGGTGGGGAGGGCTCCACATTGGCTTCAGTGTTGGTTGTGGCAGCCTCAATATTTTCAGCCTGCGCTTGACTAGCTGGAGGGTCGGTCACAAGCACGTTCTCCTGGAGAACTGCTTCTTGGTGGAACATAGGAGTGGGCTCTTGTGATGCTTCTTCTGCGGCTGATGCAACCGGAATGTCTTCAGCATAGACTTGAGGCCTTGGACCTTTGCGAAGCCTGCGGAATGCAGACGACGCCTGTGGGGTTGGAGTGGGCTGGGCCTCATTGTCTTCTTCCTCTTGAGGGCGATCCGCCCATGACGCATCTTGTGCAATTGGCGTCAGAGGACGACCAATGCTGATGAGTTCGCTGTGTTCATACCGAGGAAGGGCTGCATCATCTTGTACATTGTCTTGATGACCAATGTCTTCAACAGCGATGGGGTCGGCTGCTGGTATGTCTTCAGCTTCAGGAGCCTCTGTGGAAGCAGGCTCATGAACCGTCAGTTGATGTTCTGCGTTAGGGTGAACCACAGAAATAGGTTCAACTATCAAGGGCTCTGTGGGAGCAGCCCGAGATTTCTTGGTCTTTCTCTTTTTCTTGCTGGAGGCAGTAGGAGAGGCTTCAGAGCTTTTCCTTTTCCTGGCTTCAGCCTCAGCAGTTCTTGTCTTCTTGAGCTCTGAAGCTGTTGACCGGCTCTTTGGCTTCGAGTCAGTCGTTGCAGTTGGGAAGACAATCGGAACTGCTTCCTGCCTTGGTGCCTCTGGTTCAGCTGGAACAGTCTTCTTCTTTTTCTTTGCGGCCATCTTGGGGTCGATGCCAGGACGCCCAAGTGCCTTGCGCTTCTCAGCCTCATTGTAGGCTTGCACACATCTTTCAGCCAGAGACTTCATTCGCTCACGTGAACCCTGAGCTTCTGCACGCTTCTTCAGAAAGTTTTCCTTAAGCTCATGCAACATGATCTTGAAGCTCTTTACTTCTTGCACACTGAGCTTGGCCATATTCTTCTTGAACTGAGCCTTTTCATGATCAATTTTCTGCTTCAGTTCAACAATGCGCTGGGCAATTGCAAGTTTTGAAGCAATAGCGCCTTGGAAGGCGACGCTGAGGCCAACAGGCAGCTGCAGATCTTCGAAGCTGATGTTTGGTGTGGCAAACCATTCGTCGATGAAGTTGTGGATGATGGCGACATCAAAGAGAGGCAAATTATTGAAGATTTCAGCTTCTTCTTTGCTCTTGATGAGCTGCTCGAGAGCGTCATCTCCAAGATCTTCATCACTTGACAGATCAATGGCTTCGCTGCGCAGAATGGCAGCAGCTGTGAGCTCTTTGCCGGTGTGTGGCTGAGGCATCTTGGCCTTCTGGGGCTTGGAGATGCGGGATACGTCTTCAGACTGCACACTGTCTTCAGGAGGTGCAGTTGCCAATGGCTTCGCCCTTGAGATTTTTGGTGAAGGGGCCGGCTTTGAAGCTTTTGGCTTCTTCGACTGCTTTGGCTTCGGTACAGCAGGAGCTTCATCAGACTCAGAGTCAGCTGGAGGGTCATTCACGGCAGTCCCTTGGACTAAGATGCGGGTGATGAGGCCCTCAAGGTTGGCATACGGACCGATGATATTGGGTTCTGCGTTGCGTGTGCCATCTGCCCTTGGTGCTGAGGGACCAGGGTTGAAGTCTAACCCAAATTCCTTCTTGTTCTGCTTCGCTGATTGTTGGGCAAACTGGAAGTTGCGCTTGAACAGATTGTCGTCACGACACCAGAGGAGTGACGACGGATGTGCATCATCAGGCTGTGGTCCACGGACCATGCATGGATAGAAGCTTTGGGCAATAGCTTCATCTCTGGTCCTGGGTACAAGGTTCTTGAATAAGATGTCTCCCCACGGTCTTTTGATGGCATTCTTCTCAACATACTCTTCGGTTGTGAAGCGGTACTTGAACCATTGTTCTGCCCAATAGCGTCGAATCCATTGGATTCGGGTCTTGCGCTGACCATAATTCTCTTCAGGATCTGTTTTATACATTTCTGCTAGTTCATCAGGCAGATCTTTTGATGTTCCTCCACGTCGCTGTCTGCCCCCCTTCCTTGCTGCTATTTCTAAAGCCATAAACTTTAACTTGAAAGGCTTCAAGACGTTCAGAGGCTTCAAAGGCTTTTTCTTGCTGGACCAACAGGAACTGGCTTCAGGAGAATTTATGTGACGCTGTAAGAATTCTGCAAATGAATGCAGACTATGAGAACCAAAGGATTCTCCCACAGACATGTACCTGTGACAGCATTAAGGTGCGAGGGAAGGGGAAGAGGTCATATGCATTCTCAGAAGATTTTGAAGATAAATCAGTTTAGAAGACATTGACCTCATCGTGCGAAGACATTCACTCATAGATAAGAAGTTGGTTCCAAATTTGTACGAACCCACAGATCAGTACAAGTGAGGAATCTAACTACTTCATGAAGCACAAGTGAATATACTAGGCATGTTATGAGATGCAGATAGAGAGATCCAACTTGTGTGAAGAGAAACTTCTTATGGTAGAAAGTGACAGAACCATGAGATCAAAAGGGGCTGTAAAAAGAAGTTTTATTTACCACACTTGAAACTGCTAGACGAAGTGGGAGATGATGCCGAGCAGTTCAATCCTCCGTGCCCTAACTTGGCGACGGAAGACACCTACGGCGACAACGGAGAGTACGATGTCCACGATCGGCGTGAAGACGGCGTCGGAGAGGTTGCGGCAACGAAGCGCTTCGTCGCCGACGTCGTCGAGAGATAGCGGTGGCGCTAGGGTTCGTGCGAGGGTGGAAGAAGGAGATAATGACCGCGGTAAGTGTGAATTTATAGGCGCAGGGGCGGCACTGCGCTATTACTCAGGTGCCCCTGGCGATTCGCATCTGAGTAGTATGTGGCCATCATGCGGTATTTTGGGGGCAGTTCCACATCCCACGCACGCCTGGATTGTTGGGTGGTCGTTCCTACTTCTCCGGATTTCATGTGGATAAATGAGCATTGAAAACAGACTTAAATGTTGTCTCTGTGTCTTCTGCTGACAAGGACGCAGAGAAGACATTCGACAGTTTCAATAGAATGCATATGACTTGGAGAGATAGAATTTTGAGATAGAGAGCATAGAGAGGTTAGGGTCCGATCACATTCACTTAGTTCAAAAGATTCAATAAGAAGACATAGCTATAAGTGAATGCTGTAGAGGACAGAACACTAGTATATATATATATATATATATATATATATATATATATATATATATATATATATATATATATATAATCAACATAGTGAAGATAATCATGAAGACATGTTGATATTGAAGCCAAACCAAATGTGAAGACATTGCAAGGTAACGCCATGAGTGAAATACTTCAAAATAGAACGTTTGGTGGTGGCGTTACCCACCGTATAGGAAGTATTAGACCCAGACACGGCGCACAATTATCGTGGCGCTCCGAAGTCAAATTCCACATTAATGTATTCACACTTAGAATGTATGTCTTCATTGATTGAAGATATACTTCACTTCGTGTGTTGCACATCTAAGTCATCAATATGCATAAGGGTTAGGATGTGTGCCTGATCACAGGACATTTGAGGATTCCAGGATATTTAGCTCACACCGTAACTTGCAAAACCTCTTCTCATCCAAAGGCTTGGTGAAGATATCTGCCAATTGCTCTTCAGTGTTGACGTGTATGATATCAATGTCTTCCTTCACAACATGATCTCTGAGAAAGTGATGACGAATTTCAATGTGCTTTGTCTTCGAGTGCTGAACTGGGTTGTTGGCAATCTTGATGGCGCTTTCGTTGTCGCAGTAAAGTGGCACTTGCTTCAGATGAATGCCATAGTCCTTGAGTGTTTGCTTCATCCACAGAAGCTGAGCGCAGCAAGATCCAGCAGCAATGTATTCAGATTCAGCAGTGGAGAGAGATACACAGTTCTGCTTCTTTGAAGACCAACATACAAGTGATCATCCCAGAAAGTGACATGTGCCTGATGTAGACTTGCGATCAACTTTGTCACCAGCATAATCAGCATCCGAGAATCCAACCAAATCAAACTATGAGCCCTTTGGATACCATAATCCTAGAGTTGGGGTGTGAGCCAAATATCGAAGAATTCGCTTCACAGCTAAGTGATGCGACTCCTTTGGTGCCGCTTGAAATCGATCACACATGCAAACACTAAGCATAATATCTGGCCTAGATGCACATAGATAAAGTAAAGAACCAATCATGGAGCGGTATACCTTTTGATCGAACTCTTTACCATCGTCGTCAGGACCCAGATGATGTTTGGCTGGCATTGGTGTTGTGAAGCCTTTGCAGACTTGCATACCGAACTTCTTCAGGCAATCTTTGAGATACTTCTCTTGAGATATGAAGATGCCATTCCGTTGTTGTCGTATTTGAAGACCAAGGAAGAACTTCAGCTCCCCCATCATGGACATCTGATATTGCTCTTGCATCATATATCCAAACTCTTCACTGTACTTCTGACTGGTGCAGCCGAAGATAATGTCATTCACATATATTTGGCACACAAACAGTTCACCATCATATGTCTTCGTGAAAAGAGTGGGATCTAGGGAACCAGGTATGAAGCCTTTGCTCTTCAGGAAATATTTGAGTGTGTCATACCAGGCCCTAGGGGCTTGTTTGAGGCCATACAGTGCCTTGTTGAGCTTGTATACCATGTCAGGATGTTTTGGATTTTCAAAACCAGGCGGTTGTGCAACATACACTTCTTCTTCAATCTTTCCATTGAGAAAGGCACTCTTCACATCCATTTGATATAGAAGAATGTTATGATGATTTGCATAGGCCAGCAGTATGCGTATGGCTTCAAGCCTAGCCACAGGAGCAAATGTTTCATCGAAGTCAATGCCTTCCACTTGAGTATATCCTTGAGCAACGAGACGAGCTTTGTTTCTGACAACTTGACCATGCTCATCTTGCTTGTTGCGGTATATCCATTTGGTGCCTATTATGTTGTGCTTCCGTGGATCAGGACGCTTAACCAGTTCCCATACATTATTCAGCTCAAACTGTTGAAGCTCTTCTTGCATAGCTTGAATCCATTCAGGTTCCATGAAGGCTTCTTCAACTTTCTTGGGTTCTGATATTGAGACGAATGCCAAGTGCCCACAGAAATTTGCTAGCTGAGTTGCCCTTGAACGAGTGAGTGGACCAGGTGCATTGATGCTATCAATTATTCTTTCAATCTGCACTTCATTGGCAACGCGAGGATGTACTGGACGAAGACTTTGCCCTTGCTGATCTGTGTTGTTGTTGGGAGGAATGTCTCCAGGCTGAGCATTGTCTTCATGTTGATCAGGTGCTGAGATGATAAGTTCTTCTTCAGGATGAGCTTCAAAAGGTATAATCTCTCCAATTCCCATTAGCTTGATTGATTCACTGGAAGGAACTTCATCTAGCACACTTGGCAGCTGCTCTCTTTGTGATCCGTTGGTCTCATCGAACCGCACATCCACTGTTTCAACCACTTTGTAATGAAAGAGATTGAAGACTCTGTAGGAGTGCGAATCCTTTCCATATCCAAGCATAAAACCCTCATGTGCTTTTGGTGCAAATTTTGAGGTGTGATGTGGGTCCTTGATCCAGCACCTTGCGCCAAATACTCTGAAGTAACTGACATTTGGCTTTTTGCCAGTAAGAAGCTCATAAGATGTCTTGTTCAGAAGCTTGTGAAGATAAACACGATTGATTGTATGGCATGCAGTGTCAATGGCTTCAGTCCAGAATTTTCTTGGAGCCTTGTATTCATCTAGCATCGTTCTGGCCATCTCAATGAGTGTTCTGTTCTTGCGTTCGACGATGCCATTCTGCTGTGGCGTGTACGGAGCTGAGAATTCATGTGTGATGCCCAAGGTATCAAGATATGTATCAAGGCTAGTGTTCTTGAATTCAGTGCCATTGTCACTTCTAATGTGCTTTATCTTGGCGCCGAAATTGTTCATAGCACGATTGGCGAAGCGTCTGAAGACATCCTGCACTTCAGTCTTGTAAGGAATTATGTGCACCCAAGTATATCTAGAATAATCATCAACAATAACGAAGCCATAGAGGCAAGCAGTAGTAGTAAAAGTTGAGTAGTGAGTGGGACCAAAGAGATCCATGTGAAGCAGTTCGAAGGGTCGAGTAGTGGTCATGATTGTCTTCGAGGGATGTTTTGCCCTCGTCATCTTCCCTGCTTCACAGGCACTGCATAAGTGATCTTTCTTGAACTTGACGCCTTCGATGCCTATGACATGTTTCTTCTTCGCAAGGGTGTGGAGGTTCCTCATGCCAGCATGCCCAAGCCTCTGATGCCAAAGCCAGCATTCTGAAGCTTTTGCAAGAAGACATACTGCAAGTTGTGGCCCTGCTGAGAAATCTACCATGTACAGATCATCTTTTCGATACCCTTCAAACACTAGAGACTTGTCAGATTCCATTAGTACAAGGCAACGATATTTTCCAAACATTACGATCATGTTCAAATCACAAAGCATTGAGACAGACATTAAGTTGAAGCCAAGGGATTCAACAAGCATGACTTTATCCATGTGTTGATCCTTTGAGATTGCAACTCTACCTAGACCCAATACCTTACTTTTACCAGTGTGAGCAAATGTGATGAGGCTCTTGTCGGATGGACATAAGGTTGAGTCCATAAGAAGGCTTCTTTTGCCAGTCATGTGATTTGTACACCCACTGTCAATAATCCATTCTGAATACTTTGAAGACGCTGGTGTCGTACCCTACAGTGCAGTTAGGGGGATATGCTTCACGAAGAGAATTGTGAAGCAAAAACATTTGACGAACCAGTGGGTTATGAAAACTTAGATCTAGATTAGGACTAATAGGGAGAGTAGCATGCGATTCAGGAACGAAGTACATAATGATGCCATTCGGGCATTTTATCTTGCGCCCTACAAGATTTTTAAGGTCCCCAGCAATAGCGTCAGAAGATTTTGGTTTTCTGCTGGAGACCTTTCCCTGCAAAAGAGAGTTAAGCCTTCTTAACCACCCACATCTTCAAGGGTGGCTTAGAAGCAATAAGTCTAAGTGCAGCATCTGAGAATTTTGGCTTTGAAGCCTTAGCAAACAGTCTTGCAGGTGGACAATAGTACTCATAAGAATAAGTAGAATAATTTTTGGTCATATGAACATGACGGTTTGATGAACCGCTCTCATATTCATATGCCTGAGTATGGTTTCCCTGCAAAACATTTGCGTTAGTGTGACTCAGGTGAGTCCTCTGTTTGTATGAAGCCTTTGGACCGTATGAAGCCTTTGGTCTGAGGTTTGTCTTCTTCAAGTGAGGTGTCATGAAGACATTCACAGGAAGATTTTCCAGACACTTTTTCGGAACCCAGATCTTCTTCATAGACGGTCCATTCCTGCAGTTAGTACCAATGTACCTGGCAAACACTTCACCATTCTGATTCTTAAACAGTATATAGTTTGCATCAAAGGATTCATCAATGATAATGGGGTTAGCACAAGTGAAGCCAGATAAATTGGATGGATCTGCTGAAGGTTCCTTTGCAGCAACCCACTTGGTTTTGGGGTACTGCTCAGGATTCCAGTAAGAGCCATCTGCATTTATTTTCCTTACGAACCCAACACCCTCTTTCCTAGGGTTTCGGTTCAGAATCTGCTTCTTGAGGACATCACATAATGTCTGATGTCCTTTAAGACTTTTGTACAGCCCTGTTTCAAGCAATGTCTTCAACCTAGAATTCTCATCAGCAATAGTAGTGGTATCCTCAGCAGAGGGGTTAGTTACCACATCAACAGTTGAAGATATTGCAACAGCAGTAGCAGTGGAACATTCAGCAACAGAAGTAGCATTATCACGCTCAATGCATTTAAGACATGGTGGTTCAAATCCTTCCTGAGCGGAACTGATCTGTTCGGTGCGAAGTGACTCGTTTTCCTTTTGAAGATCTTCATGAGCCGTTCTCAATTTCTCAAGTTCTTGCTTCCTTTGAAGATAATCATAGGAAAGCTTTTCATGAGTTGTTGAGAGAGTATCAAGACGATCTTCAAGTTCCTGATACTTAACGTGAAGATTTTTTATGTCTTCAATTAAGGATTCAGATCGAGTCATTTCAGCACCCAATAGATCATCGCTTCTGTCTAACAGTTTTTGAATATGTTCCATGGCCTTTTGTTGTTCAGTTGCAATTTTAGCAAGTGTTTTGTAGCTGGGTTTTGAATCACAATCAGAGTCATCGTCACTGGATGTTTGATAGCGAGTAGTGCGTGTGTTTACCTTGGAACCGCATGCCATGAAGCAGTAGGTAGGAGTGGAGTCGTCCTTGTCATTTGCATCGGTGTCGGTGATGAAGTCATTGTCTTCAATGTTGAAGATGGACTTGGCGACGTATGCTATAGCCAGACTTGCAATGCCAGAATCAGACTCCTCCTCAGACTCCACCTCTGCCTCCTCAGAAGCGGACTCCTCCTCAGAATCCATTTCCTTGCCAACAAACGCACGTGCCTTGCCAGATGAGCTCTTCTTGTGTGATGAAGACTTTGAGGAAGACTTGGAAGAAGACTTTGAGTATTTCTTCTTCTTCTTGTCGTCAGAGTCATATTCCTTGCTCTTCTTCTTCCTTCTGTTCTCATTGTCCCACTGTGGACACTCAGAGATGAAGTGTCCAGTTTTCTTGCACTTGTGGCATGTTTTCTTCTTGTAGTCATGAGCAGAAGCTTCATCATTCCTTGATCTTGATCGTGAAGACTTTCTGAAGCCTTTCTTCTTGGTGAACTTTTGGAACTTCTTCACAAGCATTGCACGTTCCCTTCCAATGTTTTCAGGATCATCAGAACTGCTGTCAGATTCTTCTTCAGATGAGGAAACAGCTTTTGCCTTCAAGGCACGAGTTCACCCATAGTTTGAACCGTAGATATCTCTTTTCTCAGAAAGCGGAAACTCATGTGTGTTGAGCCTCTCGAGTATGTCAGACGGATCGAGTGTCTTGAAATCAGGACGTTCTTGAATCATCAGGGCTAGAATGTCAAACAAACTATCAAGTGATCTCAGCAGCGTCTTGACGATTTCATGCTTGGTGATCTCAGTGGCGTCGAGGGCTTGAAGCTCATTTGTGATGTCAGTGAGTCAATCAAATGTGTGCTGGACATTCTCATTGTCATTTCGCTTGAAGCGGTTGAAGAGATTGTGAAGGACACTGATTCTTTGATCTCTCTGTGTTGAGATGCCTTCATTGACCTTGGAGAGCCAGTCCCAGACCATCTTGGATGTCTTCAAAGCACTCACACGGCCATACCGTCCTTTGGTCAGATGACCACAGATGATGTTCTTGGCAGTAGAGTCCAGTTGAACGAATTTCTTGACATCAGCAGCAGTGACACCTTCTCCAGCCTTGGGAACGCCGTTCTCGACGACATACCATAGGTCGACGTCAATAGCTTCAAGATGCATGCGCATCTTATTCTTCCAGTAGGGATATTCAGTTCCATCGAAGACGGGGCACGCAGTGGAGACTTTGATTATCCCTGCAGTCGACATAGCTAAAACTCCAGGTGGTTAAACCGAATCACACAAAATAAGGGAGCACTAGGCTTTGATACCAATTGAAAGTGCGTTATATCGACTAGAGGGGGGGTGAATAGGCGATTTTTATGAAAGTCTTCAAAACGTGGAAGTTATGAAGACAAACAGTAGAGATATGCCTATTACTATGCAGCGGAAGTTAGACTACACTAGGCAAGCCATGGTCAAGTATCAACAGAGTGAAAGCACAGTGACAAATAGTTGTAGTGTAATTAGGATCAGGTAGGAAGATACTATGAAGCCAAACAGATCATACACTCACGTTGTGAAGACACAAGATAGAACAGACATGCAATGACTTCACAATGAGTGATCAGTAAGTAAAAGGAAGTGAAGATGAAACCAGTGACTCGTTGAAGACAATGATGTGTTGGACCAGTTCCAGTTGTTGTGACAACTGTACGTCTGGTTGGAGCGGTTAGGTATTTAAACCTTAGGACACACAGTCCCGGACACCCAGTCCTGAACACGCAGCTCAGGACACCAAGTCCTCACCGTATTCTCCTTGAGCTAAGGTCACATAGTCCTCGCCCAATCACTCCGGTAAGTCTTCAAGGTAGACTCCCAAACCTTCACAGACTTTGTTCACTGGCAATCCACAATGTCTCTTGGATGCTCTGAACGCGACGCCTAACCGTCTGGGGATGCACAGTCCTCAAGTGTAATAAGTCTTCAGATCACACAGACAAGAAGACTTAAGTGATGCCCAATGTTCTCTGGCTCCGGGTGGTTAGGGCTTTTCTCCTCGCTAGGAATTTTCTCTCAAAGGCTTCGAGGTGGGTTGCTCTCAAACGACAAAAGCCGTGCACTGAAATCTGAGCAGCCAACCGTTTATGGTTGTAGGGGGTGGGCTATTTATAGCCACTTGGCAACCCGACCTGATTTGTCCGAAATGACCCTGGGTCACTAAGGAACTGACACGTGTCTCAACGGTCAGATTTCAAACTCTCATGGCAACTTTACTTGGGCTACAAGCAAAGCTGACTTATCCGGCTCTGGACAAGATTCGCTCTCATTGTCTTCACTCGAAGACATAGGTTTTTGGTTTAGGCATCACTTCAGTCATTCTGACTGGTTCTCCTGGACCCCACTTAACAGTATGGTGGTTCCTATGACTCAACACAAAAAGAAAAAGAACTACGAAAGATCTAAGTCTTCGAGCTCCATAGGCTTCATAATGTGTCTTCTTTTGTCATAGTCTTCAATGTGAATATCTTCATATACCACCTTTGGCTTCAATGTCTTCATACATTTTTAGGGGTCATCTCTGGTAGTGAAACTGAATCAATGAGGGACTTCTACTTGTGTTATCCTGCAATTCTCACAAACACATTAGTCCCTCAACTAGGTTTGTCGTCAATACTCCAAAACCAACTAGGGGTGGCACTAGATGCACTTACAGAACCGAACAAACTGAGCCTTGTTGTCCAGCAGGTGGCTAAGAGCAACCATGAGAGCCTCCTGACTAAAGCCACCTTGCCCCATGACGATGTTGTATAGCTTAGGGTGTATGTCGATTGACTTGGTCTCCCTAATGGTGATTGCCACCTCCTTCATAGCCTCAGTCATGCTGGTAAACACGATCAACTCCTCCTCCATCAAGCCAGCCCTCTTCCTCTTCCTATCGAGCACAAGAACATGACCAACAACCTTCTCAGGTGTTGGGGAACGTAGTAATTTCAAAAATTTCCTACGCACACGCAAGATCATGGTGATGCATAGCAACGAGAGGGGAGAGTGTTGTCTACGTACCCTCGTAGACCGGAAGCGGAAGCATTATAACAACGCGGTTGATGTAGTCGTACATCTTCACGGACCGACCAATCAAGCACCGAAACTACGACAACTCCGAGTTCTAGCACACGTTCAGCTCGATGACGATCCCCGGACTCCGATCCAGCAGAATGTCGGGGAAGAGTTTCGTCAGCATGACGACATGGTGACGATCTTGATGTTCTACCGTCGCAGGGCTTCGCCTAAGCACCACTACAATATTATCGAGGATTATGGTGGAGGGGGGCACCACACACGGCTAAGAGATCAATGATCAATTGTTGTGTCTTTGGGATGCCCCTGCCCCCGTATATAAAGGAGTGAAGGAGAGGGAGGGCCGGCCCTCTCTATGGCGCGCCCTAGGGGAGTCCTACTCCCACCGGGAGTAGGATTCCCCCTTTCCTAGTAGAACTAAGAGCCCTTCCAAGTAGTAGGAGTAGGAGGGAAGGAAAGGGAAGGGAAAAGGAGAAGGAAGGAAGGGGCGCCCCCCCTCCCTAGTCCAATTCGGACCAGCCCATGGGGAGGTGTGCGTCCACCCTTTGAGGCCTTTCTCTCCTTTCCCGTATGGCCCATTAAGGCCCAATACGAATTCCCATAACTCCCCGGTACTCCCGAAAATACCCGAATCACTCGGAACCTTTCCGATGTCGGAATATAGTCGTCCAATATATCGATCTTTACGTCTCGACCATTTCGAGACTCCTCGTCATGTCCCCGATCTCATCCAGGACTCCGAACTCCTTCGGTACATCAAAACACATAAACTCATAATATAATCGTCATCGAACTTTAAGCGTGCGGACCCTACGGGTTCGAGAACTATGTAGATATGACCGAGACACGTCTCCGGTCAATAACCAATAGCGGAACCTGGATGCTCATATTGGCTCCTACATATTCTACGAAGATCTTTATCGGTCAAACCGCATAACAACATACGTTGTTCCCTTTGTCATGTATGTTACTTGCCCGAGATTCGATCATCGGTATCTCAATACCTAGTTCAATCTTGTTACCGGCAAGTCTCTTTACTCATTCCGTAATACATCATCCCGCAACTAACTCATTAGTTGCAATGCTTGCAAGGCTTATAGTGATGTGCATTACCGAGTGGGCCTAGAGATACCTCTCCGACAATCGGAGTGACAAATCCTAATCTCGAAATACGCCAACCCAACAAGTACCTTCGGAGACACCTGTAGAGCACCTTTATAATCACCCAGTTACGTTGTGACGTTTGGTGGCACACAAAGTGTTCCTCCAGTAAACGGGAGTTGCATAATCTCATAGTCATAGGAACATGTATAAGTCATGAAGAAAGCAATAGCAACAAACTAAACGATCAAGTGCTAAGCTAACGGAATGGGTCAAGTCAATCACATCATTCTCCTAATGATGTGATCCCGTTAGTCAAATGACAACTCATGTCTATGGTTTGGAAACATAACCATCTTTGATCGACGAGCTAGTCAAGTAGAGGCATACTAGAAACATAACCATTTTCAATCATATCCTTTTGTCACCTCCCCGACACTACTTCAAAATATTGTCAAGGTATGTACTCATTGAAAAACTTATCAAGCATCCTGATCTATCTCTATAGATCTTGATGCTCAATATGTAAGCAGCTTCACCGAGGTCTTTCTTTGAAAAACTCCTTTCAAACATTCCTTTATGCTTTGCAGAATAATTCTACATTATCTCCGATCAACAATATGTCTTTCACATATACTTATCAGACATGCTGTAGTGCTCCCACTCACTTTCTTGTAAATACAGGCTTCACCGCAAGTCTGTATAAAACTATATGTTTTGATCAACTTATCAAAGCGTATATTCCAACTCCGAGATGCTTGCACCAGTCCATAGATGGATCACTGGAGCTTGCATATTTTGTTAGTACCTTTAGGATTGACAAAACCTTCTGGTTGCATCATATACAACTCTTCTTTAATAAATCCATTAAGGAATGCAGTTTTGTTTATCCATTTGCCAGATTTCATAAAATGCGGCAATTGCTAACATGATTCGGACAGACTTAAGCATAGATACGAGTGAGAAACTCTCATCGTAGTCAACACCTTGAACTTGTCGAAAACCTTTTTGCGACAATTCTAGCTTTGTAGATAGTAACACTACTATCAGCGTCCGTCTTCCTCTTGAAGATCCATTTAATCTCAATGGCTCGCCGATCATTGGGCAAGTCAACCAAAGTCCACACTTTGTTCTCATACATGGATCCCATCTCAGATTTCATGGCTTCAAGCCATTTTGCGGAATCTGGGCTCACCATCGCTTCTTCATAGTTCGTAGGTTCATCATGATCTAGTAGCATGACTTCCAGAACAGGATTACCGTACCACACTGGTGTGGATCTCACTCTGGTTTACTTACGAGGTTCGGTAGTAACTTGATCTGAAGTTACATGATCATCATCATTAGCTTCCTCACTAATCGGTGTAGTAGTCACAGGAATAGATTTCTGTGATGAACTACTTTCCAATAAGGGAGCAGGTACAGTTACCTCATCAAGTTCTACTTTCCTCCCACTCACTTCTTTTGAGAGAAACTCCTTTTCTAGAACGGATCCATTCAAAGCAATGAATATATTGCCTTCGGATCTGTGATAGAAGGTGTACCCAACATTTTCTTTTGGGTATCCTATGAATACGCACTTCTCCAATTTGGGTTTGAGCTTATCAGGTTGAAACTTTTTCACATAAGCATTGCAACCTCAAACTTTAAGAAACATCAGCTTAGGTTTCTTGCCAAACCATAGTTCATACGGTGTCATCTCAACGTATTTAGATGGTGCCCTATTTAAAGTGAATGTAGCTATCTCTAATGCATAACCCCAAAACGATAGTGGTAGATTGGTAAGAGACATCATAGATCGCACCATATCTAATAAAGTACGGTTATGACGTTCGGACACACCATTACACTGTGGTGTTCCAGGTGGCGTGAGTAGTGAAACTATTTCACATTGTTTTAACTAAAGGCCAAACTAAGTATTTTACCTCTGCGATCATATCGTAGAAACTTTTATTTTCTTGTTACGATGATTCTCCACTTCACTCTGAAATTCTTTGAACTTTTCAAATGTTTCAGACTTGTGTTTCATTAAGTAGATATACCCAGGACTCCCCCTAATCCAGGACTCCCTCAGTAGCCCCTGAACCAGGCTTGAATGACGACGAGTCCGGCGCGCAGATTGTCTTCGGCATTGCAAGGCGGGTTCCTCCTCCAAGTACTTCATAGAAGATTTTGAACACAAAGGTAGTGTCCGGCTCTACAAAATAAGTTTCCACATATTGCCATAGAGAGAATAATATTTACACAAATCTAATCTGCTGACGTATTCCGTAGCGTGACATCACACCACAGCCAAGTCTTTATTCGAATCATTTTACTGTTCCACCTTAGCGCGTTTAGCGAGGCGGTTTCCTTGGCACGTCTTGTCAAAGCAGAGATCGTGTCCTCTTATTTCGGGATTCTCATCAATACAGGCATGGGTAACCCAACCGCGCCATTGATTACGGCGCTTGGGAGATAAGCGAGTTTTACCAGGCTGGTGGGGACGCATAGTCGCGTCCACCCATATAAGGGGATAAGGATCCACCTTTTCATCGACGCCTTCTTCCTCCTTTGCCTATCCATTTCCGCGCACTCGAGCTCCAGCGCCTAAGTCCGCACACCCCACCTCAACCTTCTCCAGCCATGTCCGGAGCGGGAGGCAAGTGGATGGTCTCCTCCGTTACGGAGGGACACATCAAAAAACCGAGGAAGGCCGGATACTTGTCTAACGACATTGCGCACCGTCTTCCCGAAGAGGGGCAGCTCATCCCCATCCCTAGGCCCCATGAGAGGGTGGTGTTCCTCCCCCATTTCCTCCGCGGACTGGGTTTCCCTCTCCACCCATTTGTCCCGGGGCTCATGTTCTACTATGGCCTGGATTTCCACGATCTGGCCCCGAACTTTGTCCTCAACATCTCGGCGTTTATCGTCGTGTGCGAGGCTTTCTTCTGCATCCGCCCCCATTTCGGCCTATGGCTCAAGACTTTCAATGTCAAGCCGAAGGTGGTGCGCGGCACCCAGGCGGAGTGTGGAGGCGCCATTATGGGCAAGATGCCCAACGTCCTATGGCTCGAGGGCTCGTTCGTGGAGACCCTAAAGGGGTGGCAATCGGGGTGGTTTTACATCACCGAGCCGCGCGACCCTGAATGGGTCGCAGTCCCCGAGTTCCGACCCGGACCCCCTACGCGGCTCACCTCCTGGAAAGAGATGGGCCTGTCATGGGGTAAAAAAGGAGAGCTGACCGGACTCCAAACATGCGTCCAAACCCTGGTGGACAAGAAGCTCAAACTTGTCAACGTAGTCTAGGTTATGCTCATCCGCCGGATCCTCCCGTGTCAACAACGGGCTTTCAACCTGCGGGAGTTCGACCCGGCGCGGCACCGAACTCTGAGCAGGCTCTTCGACACGACGTACGAAGATGCCTGGAAGGTGCTTTTCAAGGGCGCCGAGGCCCCCGCATCCGCTACCGAGGATCGCGGATTCAGCATGCAGCGTCACGCTCGTGCGGTATGCTGTTTTTACCTTTTACAGGGTATTAGTTTTTCATAGTTTGACTCAATGCGGGATCTAAGCTCCCTTACCTTTGACAGGATTGGCAGGAGACGTCCGGACAAATCAACTGTCCGGCTCCATTGCCCGAAGGCCCAACGGACGCTCGCTTGGTGAAGCTGCTGGTTCCGGCACCCTATGTGGTGCCGGAGAAGAAGGCCAAGAAGAAGGCCACGGGGACTCGAAAGGGTGCCCGGCGCCAGGAGGTGTCGGATTCATCATCCGACGACTCCAAGGCGCACTCCTCCCATGAAGACGAGGAGGAGGAAGAAGAGACCTCTCCCCCTCCAGCGGGGGGAGGGAAGAAAAGGAAGGCCGCCCCAACTGGGGAGGCCGAAGGGTCCAAGGAGGGGAAGACCCCTCCTCCGGACTACTCCACCAACGTCGACAACGGCGAAGAGGAGTGGCCGCACAGGGCCAAGCCCCTGGCGAGATCGTAAGTATCCGGATACCAGAGTGATTCATAGTATTCCCCCATTGCATAGCTTTTCCTTACGTCGAACATGTTTATGCAGTCCACCCAAAGACCGGCTCGACGTGTCATCGAGCGGTTCCCTAAATTCGTTGGATGTGAATTCGCTTTTGACGGCTACCTCCCCCCATCCTACGGACGACGCCGCGGTGGCGTCCCAACAGGTTCCAAGTCAAGAGGAGGTGGTCCTGGAGGCGCAGCAAGGCGACCTCCCGGACTCCAGGCGTAAAGGGGATAGAACCCCCAGGGGCTCCAAGTCCGGCCTTGAGCCGAACACCACGCCGGAACCTTCAACGGTTCCGGACTCCGGTAGGAAGCCTCCTTCCAAGAGGAGCAAGCCTACCGAGCCGGCAACCTCCGTCCAACCGGAGGCACCGGACAATTTGCTGGAGGTGCTTAACGGCGCCTCCATCGACGAGGAGCACCGCACTATTATGAGTGCGGTGATCCAGAAGGTTCAGTCCGCCAAGAGAGGACTGACTGAAGCCTGTGCCAGCCTTCTAACAGGCTTTGAGGTAAGTAAAGAATATGTAAAAATATTACCGCATAGACAGTAGCCCCTGATGCACTGTTCGGCGTTCGGAAAGAAAAGCCGAATAGAGGATCTAATAACATTCGCAGGAGTCTAACATAATCAAGTCAATATGCGTATGCAGGCTTCGCTGCTGGCCTCCGCCGCACTGACTGCGGAGGTGGATACGCTGAAGCAAAACCTCGTGTGGTCCGAGAACGAGCTCGGCCATGCCAAGAGGCAACTCGAGGAGAAGGAAGGTAAGTAATACCTTGCGCAAGTATATAGAGAAGATGTGGTTGCAAAAAATGACAGGATCAACGTGCTATTATAGGGGCCACGACCGAGGTGGCAACCCTTAAGAAAGCGCTGTCCGAGGCCGAAAACAGAGCGGCCGTGGAGCGCACAGAGAGAGGGAAGCAGGAGGCGCGGGTGGAGGAGGTGCAGAAAGAGCTCCAGGCTCTCGTGAAAAAACACGAGAGTTTGGAGCTTGACTCAAAGACACAAGCGTCCGACGGCAGCCCTAGAAAGTGCGAAGTCTGCCAAGGCTGAAGCCCAGAAAGCCCTCCAAGAAATTGAAGCGATGAAGAAGATAGCGGCGGGTAAGACATTCATTATGCAAAGCAAGCACGTGAAAGTGAATTACTTGTTACTTACCCGAGTCCGGAGCTCTCCAGGAGCATTTGCAAATTTGCCCCGTAGTGTGTCTGATGCCGCCGCCTACTACTGATCCGAGGAGGGGAGCTCGATGGAGAAGGTGTTCTGGTCTCAGTATGCTGAGGCCGGACACCTGGTGCCTTTGAGCGACCAGCTGAAGCAAATGGTCGAGCTCCACAAGGTGGTCGAACAGGCCATAAAGGGCCTCATAGTTCGGCTTTGGCCTGGAGAGGCTCTGCCTGGGAGCTACTTCGGGCTGGTGAGGCGGCTGGTGGATGCCTGTCCACGGCTTGAAGTAATCAAGCGCTCCGTCTGCATCGAAGGTGCCCGTAGGGCGCTTGCCCGTGCTAAAGTGCACTGGGGCAAGATGGATGCGGAGAAGCTGGTGAAGGACGGGCCGCCACCGGCCAAGGAGCATCGCGTCCCGGAAGCATATTATGAGGGCGTCCTGAAGGGTGCCCGCCTTATAGCGGATGAATGCTCCAAAGATGTAATTTTTGAGTAAACTCGCACTTGTGATCATGTACGCTGAAAACTTGTTCATATGCGCTAAGCAACGCTTTTGAATTTAAAATATTACCTTCTGTGTGGCCGTTTATCAAATTTGAGAGATGGCGAGTTGTCGGCTTCTGCCCCCATGCCACGAGTGCTGGGGTGTTTGGGATAAACATGAGCGCTCTTTTTCCCATTCTTGGGTCCTTCGAGGGAGGCGCTCTACACAACGAACAAGGCAATCGGACTATAATGCTTGAACACTCTCACTTAGCCATAGAATTCTATAATTTTAAATTTCAGTGAAGCCCCTAGTGTTCGAAAGACCGAGTTCGGGGCGCTATCCATGCCTAGGCCGAACAAAGCCGACTCCTCGCTCTAAGCGGCATAAGTCTTTAGGGACTCGAAAACCTCTCGAACAGCGACCAACTCTCGCCTCATCATGATGGTCAGTTTTAGCTTTCTCTACTGAGGTGCTTAGCCCAGCTCAACTGGGGAACAATCACAGTAGTTCTCCTAGTGCTACCTTAGCCGATATAACGGAATGTAAGGTACCAAAACATAGGAGCCGGGCAAACCCAACTATTGACCCAAGAGATGATTCGGAGCCGATGCATATAATGCTATAAGTTCGGGGTGCCGCACTTGTGAAAGTGTTCGGACTTCTCACACCGTATTGTGGGGTACTTAAGCCCCTGGCGTATTGGCCGTACCAAAGTGTACGGGTGCAACATGTCATTAATGAACATATATTCGTAGAAAAGAGTAATGCAATAATAGACGGAAGTTATGCATTGTTTATTTAAAAAAGTTGTGATCAAAGCAGAACTATACAAATAGTGCAATAAGAAAAAGATGGGACTATTTAACATGTACTTTCCAGGGGTGAGCTATGGAATGGTATGTGAAACATGTATACTGCTCGTTATAGAGACCACCTTAGAGTTCCATAGTGCGGCGTAGCTTTCTGCTTTCCTGGTTGTATCGTTTGTGTGGCAATTGTATTGCCGGACAAGCCTTCCGAAGAATGGAGTCCTGAAAATAAGAGAAAATTAAGAAATCGGCAGCCCCTAGTGCAGTTTAAGCCGCGTTTCGGGCGTGCCGTGATGGTGCCCCTCCCCCTGTGCCCATGGTATTTCCAGAGCGTAGTTATGTACGCGCAACACTGGTTTCGCAAGTTCGCGAGGGCTGGGGTTGGGGCCGCATTGCTACGCTTGCTCGGAACGTGCCAGTCGGTCTTGTTGTAGGTTACTCCGGGCGCGCTTGACGATGTCCAGACGTTTAATGGTCGGACTAGAGAATTGCCTTGAGAGGCTGCTTTGTACTTCCGCTGCGATAGCCGCCGTATGCTCCTCCGTTCGGAGAGAGCGTTCGGTGTTTCCATTGACCGTGATGACGCCTCGAGGGCCTGGCATCTTGAGCTTGAGGTATGCGTAGTGCGGCACCACATTGAACTTGGCAAATGCGGTTCGCCCGAGCAGTGCGTGATAGCCACTGCGGAACGGGACTATGTCAAAGATTAACTCCTCGCTTCGGAAATTATCCGGAGATCCGAAGACCACTTCAAGTGTAATTGAGCCTGTACAGTTGGCCTCTACACCTGGTATGACGCCTTTAAAGGTCGTTTTAGTGGGTTTAATCCTTGAGGGATCGATGCCCATTTTCCGCACTGTATCCTGGTAAAGCAGGTTCAGGCTGCTGCCGCCGTCCATAAGGACTCTAGTGAGGTGAAATCCGTCAATAATTGGGTCTAGAACCAATGCGGCGAATCCGCCATGACGGATGCTAGTTGGGTGGTCCCTTCGATCAAAAGTGATCGGGCAGGAAGACCATGTTTTGAACTTTGGGGCGACTGGCTCCATCGTGTATACGTCCCTTAGCGCACGCTTCCACTCCCTTTTGGGGACGTGGGTTGCGTATATCATGTTCACTGTCCGCACTTGTGGGGGAAAACCTTTCTGTCCACCATTGTTCGGCGGCCGGGGCTCCTCCTCGTCATCGCTATGCAGCCCCTTGTCTCTGCTTTTGGCATTTAACTTGCCTGCCTACTTGAACACCCAACAATCTCTGTTGGTGTGATTGGCTGGTTTTTCGGGGATGCCATGTATCTGGCATGATCGGTCGAGTATTCGGTCCAAACTAGACGGGCCCGGAGTATTTCTTTTTAATGGCTTTTTCCACTGACCGGGTTTAGAGCCTCTGAATCCGGCATTAACTGCCGTATCCTCAGCATTGTCGCCATTAATGCGGCGCTTTTGCTTGTTGCGACGCGACCTGCCACTACTGTCCTTGGTATCCGAATTACCAGGGCTCTTGGTCATGTTATTGCTGCAAGCTAGCCAGTTGTCTTCTCCCGTGCAAAAGCGGGTCATAAGTGTCGTAAGGGCTGCCATAGATTTCGGCTTTTCCTGTCTTAGGTGTCGTGCAAGCCACTCGTCGCGGATGTTATGCTTGAAGGCTGCTAGGGCCTCTGCGTCCAGACAGTCGACGATTTGATTTTTCTTGGTTAGGAACCGTGTCCAGAATTGTCTGGCCAATTCCTCTAGCTGCTGAATTATGTGGCTAAGGTCATCGGCGTCTGGTGGTCGCACATAAGTGCCCTAGAAATTGTCGAGGAATGCGGTTTCCAGGTCTTCCCAACAACCAATTGATTCTGATGGCAAGCTGTTAAGCCAATGACGAGCTGGACCTTTAAGCTTGAGTGGGAGGTATTTGATGGCGTGTAGGTCATCACCGCGGGCCATGTGGATATGAAGGAGATAGTCCCCAATCCATACCGCAGGATCTGTTGTGCCATCGTATGATTCGATGTTCACGGGTTTGAAACCCTCGGGGATTTGATGATCCATTACTTCATCTATGAAGCATAGTGGGTGTGCGGCGCCTCTGTATTGGGCTATATCACGATGTAGCTCGAACGAGTTTTGTCTACTGTTCTCGGCCCGGCCGGATTTACTGTATCCGGAGTGACGATTACCGTCTCGTGCCGTGGGGCGCCCACGCGATCCGTAGATCGATCTTGTTTGCCTCGCCTTGTCCTCCAATATATCTCGCAGGTCTGGCGCATTTTCCCGTGCCTTGGTATTTTTTGAGCGGCGTCGGGGTGCGGCTTGAGTGGAGGGCCAAGAGGCCTCTTTGTCGCGGCCACGGGGTGGCCGGTCGGCCGCATCATGCGCTGGTGATGTAGGTTTAGGTGCTTCCTCCTCTAATCGGGGTAGCAACTTGCGCTTTGGGTAGGTCTTGGAGGGGCGTTCGAGTTCATACTCTTCGGCCGCAAGGACTTTAGTCCATCTGTCGGCTAGCAAATCTTGATCAGCTCTAATTTGTTACTGTTTTTTCTTGAGGCTGCTCGCCGTGGCCATAAGCCTGCGTTTGAAACGCTCTTGTTCGACGAGATCCTCCGGCACGACAAATTCGTCGTCGTCGAGGCTTGCCTCATCTTCGGAGGGAGGCATATAATTATCGTCCTCGACCTCTCTGTCTGCCGCTCTCTCATGAGGGCTGGCTTCTCCATCCTCCTGTACTGAATCTTGCTGGAGGTGGTTGTCCTCGGCACTGTCCGGGGTGTTATTATCTCCCGTGCCGGAATCACCTTTTTGCTTTGGCGGGATTTAGAGCGGCGCCACGGACGCTGGCGCTTAGGCTGCTTCTTGGAAGGGTCATCCTCCGCTGTTCCATTTCCATTGCCTTCTTTTGGGGTGTCCACCATGTATCTATCATACGACGAGGTGGCTTTCCAGTGCCCTATAGGCGTTGGTTCTTGATCGTCTCCTGCATCGGCGTCCATACCGTCGATGCCTTCGGAGTCGAAGTCGAGCATGTCGGTTAAATCATCGACAGTGGCTACGAAGTGGGTGGTGGGTGGGCTTTGAATTTCTTCATCATCCGCATCCCAACCTTGTTGACCATAGTCCAGCCAGGGCTCTCCTGATAAAGAGAGAGACTTTAGTGAATTCAGAATATCGCCGAAGGGCGAGTGCTGAAAGATGTCCGCGGCGGTGAACTCCATGATCGATGCCCAATCAAGTTCGATCAGTAGGGGCGCAGAGGGCTCGGAGTCTGGAGAGGAGTCCGGCTCCTTGGAGTCATGGGCTTCGTAGAGAATAGGGCTGGTGTTCGGCTCGATCGCCATAGAGATTGCAGCCCCCGAGGAGGTGTCCAACCACCCATCCTCGATTGGCGCAGTTGGCTCCGAATTAAGGGTCGGAGCTGATGCGGGTGCGGCCTCCAGGGCACTGTTTGGCTGCAGAGCTAGATCGTGCCTATCGTGACTGTCGGTGTCAAAACCAGCGGATCTCGGGTAGGGGGTCCCGAACTGTGCGTCTAGGCCAGATGGTAACAGGAGACAGGGAACACTTTGTTTTACCCAGGTTCGGGCCCTCTCGATGGAGGTAATACCCTACTCCTGCTTGATTAATATTGATGATATGGGTAGTACAAGAGTAGATCTACCACGAGATCAAGGAGGCTAAACCCTAGAAGCTAGCCTATGGTATGATTGTTGTGTACGGAGTCGATTGCCTACGGACTACAACCCTCCAGTTTATATAGACATCGGATAGGGTTAGGGTTACACAGAGTCGGTTACAATGGTAGGAGATCTTGAATATCGCATCGCCAAGCTTGCCTTCCACGCCAAGGAAAGTCCCATCCGGACACGGGACAAAGTCTTCAATCTTGTATCTTCATAGTCCAGGAGTCCGGCTAAAGGTATAGTCCGGCTACCCGAACACCCCCTAATCCAGGACTCCCTCAGTAGCCCCTGAACCAGGCTTCAATGACGACGAGTCTGGCGCGCAAATTGTCTTCGGCATTGCAAGGCGGGTTCCTCCTCCAAGTCCTTCGTAGAAGATTGTAAACACCAAGAGTAGTGTCCGGTTCTGCAAAATAAGCTTCCACATATTGCCATAGAGAGAATAATATTAACAAAAATCAAATCTGCTAACGTATTCCGCAGTGCGCTATCACACTACGGCCAAGTCCTTTACTCGAATCGTTTTTACTTTTCCACCTCAGCATGTTTTGCGAGGCGGTTTCCTTGGCACGTCTTGTCAAAGCAGAGATCGTGTGCCCTTTTTACGGGATTCTCATCAATACGGACATGGGTAACCCTAACCGCGCCATTTACCATGGCGCTTGGGAGGCAAACGAGTTTTATTAGGCAGGTGGGGACGCACAACCTCATCCGCCCATATAAGGGGATAAGGATCCACCTTTTTACCTACGCCTTCTTCCTCATTTGCCTATCCATCTCCTGCGCACTCGAGCTCCAGCACCCAAGCCCGCACTTCCCACCTCGACCTTCTCCAGAGATGTTCGGAGCGGGAGGCAAGTGGAAGGTTTCCTCCATCACGGAGGGCGACGTCAAAAAGCTTAGGAAGGCCGGATACTTGTCCAAAGACATCGCACACCGGCTTCCCAAGAAGGGGCAGCTCCTCCCCACCCCAAGGCCCCACGAGAGGGTAGTATTCCTTCCCCACTTCCTCCGCGGACTGGGTTTTCCACTTCACCCATTCGTCCGGGGGCTCATGTTCTACTACGGCCTGGATTTCCACTTCACCCATTCGTCCGGGGGCTCATGTTCTACTACGGCCTGGATTTCCACAATTTGGCCCCGAACTTCATCCTCAACATCTCGACGTTTATTGTCGTGTGCGAGGCTTTCCTCCGCGTCCGCCCCCATTTCGGCCTCTGGCTCAAGACCTTCAACGTCAATCCCAAGGTGGTGTGCGGCAACCAGGCGGAGTGCGGAGGCGCCATGGCGGGCAAGATTGCCAACGTCCTGTGGTTCGAGGGCTCTTTTGTAGAGACCCTAAAGGGGTGGCAAGCCGGGTGGTTTTACATCACCGAGCCACGCGATCCGAACTGGATCGCACCCCCCGAGTCCGATCTGGACCCCCCACGCGGCTTCTGTCCTGGAAAGAGACGGGCCTGTCGTGGGGTGACAAAAAAGAGGTGACCGGATTGCAAACATGCATCCAGTCCCTGGTGAACAAGCCAATCCGGCTTGTCAATGTAATCCAGGTTATGCTCGTCCGTCGGATCCTCCCGTGCCAACAACGGGATTTTAATCTGTGGGAGTTCGACCCGGCGCAGCACCAAACCCTCAGCAGGCTCTTTGACACAACGTACGAAGATGCCTGGAAGGTGCTATTCAAGGGCGCCAAGGCTCCCGCATCCGCTTCCGAGGACCGCGGATATAGCTCGCAGCGTCACGCTGGCGAGGTAAGCTATCTTCACCTTTTACAGGACATTCAGCTTTTTTTCATAGTTTAACTCTATGCGGGATCTAAACTCCCTTACCTTTGACAGGCTTGGCGGGCGATATCCGGACCGATTAACTGTCCGGCTCCGCTGCCCGAAGACCCAGCCCCAGCTCTACTAGTGAAGCTGCTGGCTCCGGCGCCTTATGTGGTCCCGGAAAAGAAGGCCAAGAAGAAGAAGACCACGGGGACTCAAAAGAGTGCCCGTAACATGGTGGGGTCGGACTCATCATCCGACGAGTCCGAGATGCACTCCTCCCGTGGAGACGAGGAGGAGGAAGAAGAAACCTCTCCCCCTCCAGCGGGGGAGGAAAGAAGAGGAAGGCCGCCCCAGTAGGGGGGGCGAAGGGTCCAAGAAGAGGAAAAACCCTCTGCCGGACTACGCCCCCGACGCCGACGAGGACGAAGAGGAGTGGCCGGACAGGGCCAGGCGTCCGGTGAAATCGTAAGTGTTCGGATACCAGAGTAACTCATGATATTCCTTTTGTTGCACAGCTTTCCCTAATGTCGAATATAATCATGCAGCCCGCCCCGGGCCAAACTCAACGAGTCGTCAAGCGGCTCCCTGGATTCATGGGACGTGAACTCAGTTCCGCCCGTTGTCTCCCCCCGCACTGCGGATGACGCCGAAGTGGCATCGCAACGAGCTCCGGGGCAGGAGGAGGTGGTCCTGGAGGAGCCGCAAGGCGACCTCCCGGACTCCAGGAGTAAAGGGGACAAGACCCCCCAGGGCTCCAAGTCCGGCTTTATGCCGGACACCGTGCCGGAATCTTCAACAGTTCCGGACTGCGGTAGGCAAACTCCTTCCAAGAGGATCAAGTCTTCTGAGCCGGCGGCCTCCGTCCAACCGGAGGTGCCGGACAATCTGCTGGAGGTGCTTGACGGCGCCTCCATCGACGAGGAGCACCGTACTATTATGAGTATGGTGATCCAGAAGGTTCAGTCCGCCAAGAGCGGACTGAGTGAAGCTTGCGCTAGCCTCCTAACAGGCTTCGAGGTAAGTAAAAATATGTAAAAATATTACCGCATAGACAGTAGCCCTTGATGCTCTGTTTGGCGTTCGGAAAGAAAAGCCGAATAGAGGATCTATTAAATTTCGCAGGAGTCTAACAACAAAGAGTCAATATGCGTATGCAGGCTTCGCTGCTATCCACCGCCGCACTGACTGCGGAGGTGGGTGTCCTGAAACAGGACCTCGGGCGGACCGAGCAAGAGCTCGGCCTTGCCAAGCGGCAGCTCGAGGAGAAAGAAGGTAAGAAATACCTTACAGAAAAAGGTGCCTATAGAGAGGCGTGATTGCAAAAAATAACAGGATTGTACTGCTTATTGTAGGGGCCACGACTGAGGTGGCGACCCTCAAGTAGGCGCTATCTGAGGCCGAAAAGAAAACGGCCGCGAAGCGCACCGAGCGAGAGAAACTTGGGGCTCAAGTCGGCAAGGTGCAGCAAGAGCTCCAGGCTCTCATGAAAAAACATGAGAGTTTGGAGCTTGAGTCAAAGACCCAAGCGTCCGAGCTCGCGGCGGCCCTTGAGACTGCCAAGTCTGCCAAGGCCGAAGCCCAAAAGGCCCTCCAAGAGTTGGAGGATGTGAAGAAGATAGTAGCGGGTAAGGCATTCTTTATGCAAAGCAGAAATATAAAAGTAAACTACTTGTTACTTACCCGAATCCGGAGATCTCCAGGGGCATTCGCAAATCTTCCCCGCAGCATATCCGATGCTGCCGCATTCTACCGAGCTGAAGAGGGCAGCTCGACGGAGAAGGTGTTCTGGTCTCAGTATGCTGAGGCCGGACACCCTGTGCCCTTGAGCGACCAGCTGAAACAGCTGGTCGAGCTCCACAAGGCGGCCGAACAGGCCATGAAGGGCTTCATAGTTCGGCTGTGGCCCGGAGAGGCCCTGCCTGGGAGCTATTTCGGGTTGGTGCGCTGGCTGGTGGAGGCCTGTCCTAGGCTCGAGGTCATCAAGCGGTCCGTCTGCATCGAAGGAGCCCGTAGGGCCCTTGCCCGTGCAAAGGTGCACTGGGAAGCTGGACGGTGAGAAGCTTGTGAAGGACGGGCCGCCGCCGGGGAAGGAGCATCGCAAGCCCGAGAACTATTATAAGGATGTTCTTGTAGGTGCCCGCCTTGTGGCGGATGAATGCACCAAGGATGTAATTTTTGAATGAACTCGCTCGATTTTATCCTGTGTGCTGAAAACTTGTTCATATGCGCTAAGCAATGCTTATTGAATTTAAAATATTATTTTCTGTGCGGCCGTTTATCAAAAATTGAGAGATGGCCAGTCGTCGGCTTCTGCCCCCATGCCACTAGTGCTGGGGTGTTCGATGATAAACCTGTGCGCTCTTTTTCCCATGTTTGGGTCCTTCGAGGGAGGCACTCAGCACGACGAACCAGGCAATCGGACTATAATGCTTGAACACTCTCACTTAGCCATAGAACTTTATAATTTTAAATTTCGGCGAAGCCCCTAGTTCGGAAGACCGAGTTCGGGGCGCTATCCATGCCTTGGCTGGGGTTATCCAGCTCCTCGCTCGAAGCGGCATAAGTCTTTAGGGACTCGAAAAACCTCTCGAACAGCGACCGGTCTCTCGCCTCATCATGACAGTCAGTTTTAGCTTTCTCCACTGAGGTGCTTAACCCAGCTCAATCGGGGCACAATCGCAGTGGTTCTCCTAGTGCTACCTTAGCCGATATAGCGGAACGTAAGGCACCAAAACATAGGAGCTGGGCAAACCCAACTATTGACCCAAATCATGATTCGGAGCCGATGCATATAGTGCTATAAGTTCGGGGTGCCGCACTTGTGAAAGTATACGGGCTTTTCACACCATATTAAAGGGTACTGAAGCCCCTGGCGTACTTGCCGTACCACAGTGTACGGGTGCAACATGTCATTAATGAACATATATAAAAGAGAGTAATGCAAAAAATAGACAAAAAGCTAAGCATTGTTTATGGAGAGGCTATTTATAAAAGCCGAATGATACAAATAGTGCGGTAAGCAAAAGATATTGGACTATTCAGTATGTCCTGACCAGGGGCAGGCCGCGGAATTGTATTTAAAACAGGTATGCCGCTCGTAACAGAGACCACCTGGGAGTTCCATAATGCGGCATGGCTTGTCTGCCTCCCTGGATCTTGCATCGTTTGTGCGGCAGTCGAATTGCCGAATAGGTCGTCCGAAGTACGGAGTCCTGAAAGTAAGAAAAAATTAAAAAAAGAATCCGGCAGCCCCTAGTACGTTTTAAGCCGTATTTTGGGTGTGCTGTTATTGTGCCCCTTCCCCTGTGCCCATGGTATTTCCAGGGCGTAGTTATGTACGCGAGGTACTGGTTTCGCTATAGTGCGAAAGCTGGGGTTGGGGCCGCATTGCTACGCTTGCTCAGAGCGTGCCAGGCGGTCCTGCTGTGGGTTACTCCGGGCGCGCTTGGCAGTGTCTGGCTTTTTAATGGCCGGGCTGGAGAATTGCCTGAGAAGGCTACTTTGTACCTCCGCTGCGAGAGCCGCCGTATGCTCCTCCGTACGGAGGGAGCGTTCGGTGTTTCCGTTGACCATAATTACTCCTCGAGGGCCTGGCATCTTGAGCTTGAGATATGCGTAGTGCGGCACCGCATTGAACTTTGCGAATGCGGTTCGTCCGAGCAGGGCGTGATAGCCACTGCGAAACGGGACTATATCGAAGATTAACTCTTCGCTTCGGAAATTGTCTGGGGATCCGAAGACCACGTCAAGTGTTACTGAGCCTGTACAGTTGGCTTCTACACCTGGTATGACGCCTTTAAAGGTTGTTCTTGTGGGCTTAATCCTTGAGGGATCTATGCCCATTTTCCGCACTGTATCCTGATAAAGCAGGTTCAGGCTACTGCCGCCGTCCATGAGGACTCTTGTGAGGTGAAATCCGTTGATGATTGGGTCGAGAACCAATGCGGCGAAGCCGCCATGACGGATGCTAGTGGGATGGTCCCTTTGATCAAAAGTGATCGGGCAGGAGGACCATGGGTTGAACTTTGGGGCGACGGGCTCCATCGCGTATACGTCCCATAGCGCACGCTTCCGCTCCCGCTTGGGAATGTGGGTTGCGTATATCATGTTCACCATCCGCACTTGTGGGGGAAAGCCCTTCTGTCCATTGTTGTTCGGCGGCTTGGGCTCCTCGTCATTGCTGTGCAGCCCCTTGTCTCTGTTTTCGGCCCTTAACTTGCCTGCCTGCTTGAACACCCAACAATCCCTGTTAGTGTGATTGGCTGGCCTTTCGGGGGTGCCATGTATCTGGCACAAGCGATCGAGTATTCGGTCCAAACTAGACGGGCCCTGAGTATTCTTTTTGAATGGCTATTTCCGCTGACCGGATTTATAGCCTTTGAATCCGGCATTGACTACTGTGTCTTCATTGCTGTCGCTGTTAACGCGGTGTTTTTGCTTATTCCGACGTGTCCTGCCACTTTTGTCCTTGGTATCCGAATTACCAGGGTTCTTTGATAAGTTGTTACTGCGAGCTAGCCAGCTGTCTTCTCCCGCGCAAAAGCGGGTCATGAGTGTCGTGAGGGCTGCCATGGATTTTGGCTTTTCCTGTCCCAAGTGCCGGGCAAGCCACTCGTCGCGGATGTTATGCTTGAAGGCTGCTAGGGCCTCTGCGTCCGGACAGTCGACTATCTGGTTTTTCTTTGTTAGGAACCGTGTCCAGAATTGTCTCGCCGATTCTTCTGGCTGCTGAATTATGTGGCTTAAGTCGTCGGCATCCGGCGGTCGCACGTAAGTGCCCTGGAAGTTGTCGAGGAACGCGGCTTCCAGGTCCTCCCAAGAACCGATTGAGTCTGCTGGCAGGCTGTTAAGCCAATGCCGGGCCGGTCCTTTAAGTTTGAGCGGGAGGTATTTGATGGCGTGTAGATCATCGCCGCGTGCCATGTGGATGTGAAGGAGATAATCCTCGATCCATACCGCCGGGTCTGTTGTGCTATCGTATGATTCGATGTTTGCGGGTTTGAAACCCTCTTGGATTTTATGATCCATTACTTCATTCGTGAAGCATAGCGGGTGTGCGGCGCCTCTGTACTGGGCTATATCACGACGCAGCTCGGAAGAGCTATGTCTGTTGTGTTCGGCCCGGCCGGATTTGTTGTATCCAGAGTGAAGATCATTGTCACATGCCGTAGGGCGCCTGCGCGATCCATAGATCGATCTTGTTTGTCTTGCCTTATCCTCCAGTATGTCTCGCAGGTCGGGCGCATTTTCCCGTGCCTTAGTTGAGTGGCGTCGGGGCATGGCTTGGGTGGAGGGCCGACAGGCCTCTCTGTCGCGGCCGCGAGGTGGCCGGTCTGCCATGTCATGCACTGGTGATGTAGGTGCTTCCTCCTCTGATCGGGGTAGCGGCCTGCGCTTCGGGTAACTCTTGGAGGGGCGTTCGAGTTCATACTCTTCGGCCGCAAGGTCTTCAGTCCATCTGTCAGCTAGCAATTCTTGGGCAGCTCTAAGCTATTGCTGCTTTTTCTTGAGGCTCTTGCCGTGGCTAAAAGCTTGCGTTTAAAACGCTCTTGTTCGGCGGGGTCTGATGGTATGACGAATTCGTCGTCATCGAGGCTTGCCTCGTCTTTGGAGGGAGGCGTATAGTTATCATCCTCGACCTCTCGGTCTGCCGCTCTCTCATGAGGGCTGGCTTCTCCATCTTCCTGTGCCAAATTTTGCTGAGGTGGGTGTTCTTTGGCGCTATCCGGGGTAGTATTATCTCCCGTGCCGGAATCACCATTTTTGCTTTGGCGGGATTTAGAGCGGCGCCACTGATGCCGGCGCTTTGGCTGTTTCTTGGGGGCGTCATCCCCCACTGTTCCATCGCCATCTCCATCTTTTGGAGTATCCACCATATATATGTCATATGACGAGGTGGCCTTCCAGCACCCTACAGGTGCTGGTTCCTGTTCGTCTCCTACATCGTCGTCCATGCCGTCGATGTCTTCAGAGTCGAAGTCAAGCATGTCGGTTAGGTCGTCGACAGTGGCTACAAAGTGGGTGGTGGGTGGGCTTTGAATTTCCTCATCGTCCATATTCCACCCTCGCTGACCGTAGTCCGGCCAGGGCTCTCCTGATAAAGAGAGAGACTTTAGAGAATTCAGGATGTCGCCGAAGGGCGAGTGCTGAAAGATGTCTGCGGCGGTGAACTCCATTATCGGCGCCCAATCGGATTCGATTGGCAGGGCGCGGGGGACTCGGAGTTCGGAGAGGAATCCGGCTCCTCGGAGTCACGGGCCATGCGGAGTGCGGGGTTGGAGTTCGGCTCAATCGCCTATGAGATCGCAGCCCCTGAGGCAGCGTCCAACCGCTGATCCTCGATTGGCGCAGTAGGCTCCGAATCAACAGTCAAAACTGATGCATGCGCGGCCTCCAAGGCGCTGTTCGGCGGCAGAGCTATATCATGCCCATCGAGACAGTGCGGCGCGCTTGGCTGTGGCTCGAATCCGTCGAAGATCAAGTCTCCGCGGATGTCAGCCGTATGGTTTAAGCTTCCAAACCTGACTTGATGGCCAGGGGCGTAGCTTTCGATCTGCTCCAGGTGGCCGAGCGAATTGGCCCGCAGAGCGAAGCGCCGAAGACGAAGATCTGTCCGGGGAGGAAAGTCTGACCCTGGACCGCATCGTTGTTGGTGATCAAAGGAGCCATCGGGCCTAAAGGCGACGACACAGAGGAACTCTCAATGAAAGCACCAGTGTCGGTGTCAAAACCGGTAGATCTCGGGTAGGGGTCCCGAACTGTGCGTCTAGGCCGGATGGTAACAGGAGACAGGGAACACTTTGTTTTACCCAGGTTCGGGCCCTCTCGATGGAGGTAATACCCTACTCCTGCTTGATTAATATTGATGATATGGGTAGTACAAGAGTAGATCTACCACGAGATCAAGGAGGCTAAACCCTAGAAGCTAGCCTATGGTATGATTGTTGTGTATGGAGTCGATTGCCTACGGACTACAACCCTCCGGTTTATATAGACACCGGACAGGGTTAGGGTTACACAGAGTCAGTTACAATGGTAGGAGATCTTGAATATCGCATCGCCAAGCTTGCCTTCCACGCCAAGGAAAGTCCCATCCAGACACGGGACGAAGTCTTCAATCTTGTATCTTCATAGTCCAGGAGTCCGGCTGAAGGTATAGTCCGGCTACCCGAGCACCCCCTAATCCAGGACTCCCTCAGTGATAGTGCGGCGCGCTCGGCTGTGGCTCGAATCCGTCGAAGATCAAGTCTCCGCGGAGGTCGGCCATGTAGCTCAAACTTCCAAATTTGACCTGATGGCCAGGGGCGTAGCTTTCGATCTGCTACAGATGGCCAAGTGAATTGGCCCGCGGTGCAAAGCCGCCAAATACGAAGATCTGTCTGGGGAGAAAAGTCTCACTCTGGATCGCATCGTCGTTGATGATCGGAGAATCCATCGGGACTAAAAGTGATGACACAGAGGAACTCTCAATGAAAGCACCAATGTCGGTGTCAAAACCGGTGGATCTCGGGTAGGGGGTCCCGAACTGTGCGTCTAGGTGGATGGTAATAGGAGGCAGGGGACACGATGTTTTACCCAGGTTCGGACCCTCTTGATGGAGGTAAAACCCTACGTCCTGCTTGATTAATATTGATGATATGGGTAGTACAAGAGTAGATCTACCACGAGATCAGAGAGGCTAAACCCTAGAAGCTAGCCTATGGTATGATTGTATGTTCGCCCTACGGACTAAAACCCTCTGGTTTATATAGACACCGGAGAGGGCTAGGGTTACACAGAGTCGGTTACAATGGCAGGAGATCTACATATCCGTATTGCCAAGCTTGCCTTCCACGCCAAGGAAAGTCCCTTCCAGACACGGGACGAAGTCTTCAATCTTGTATCTTCATAGTCCAGGAGTCCGGCCGAAGGTATAGTCCGGCTATCCGGACACCCCCTAATCCACGACTCCCTCAGTCTGTTTTCCTCTTGAAGATCCATTTAATCTCAATGGCTCGCCGATCAATGGGCAAGTCAATCAAAGTCCATACTTTGTTCTCATACATGGATCTCATCTCAGATTTCATGGCCTCAAGCCAGTTCGTAGGCTCGTCATGGTCAAGTAACATGACCTCCAGAACAGGATTACCATACCACTTGAAGGAAATATGCCCTAGAGGCAATAATAAAGCTATTATTTATTTCCTTATATCATGATAAATGTTTATTATTCATGCTAGAATTGTATTAACCGGAAATATAATACATGTGTGAATACATAGACAAACAGAGTGTCACTAGTATGCCTCTACTTGACTAGCTCGTTGATCAAAGATGGTTATGTTTCCTAACCATAGACATGAGTTGTCATTTGATTAACGGGATCACATCATTAGGAGAATGATGTGATTGACTTGACCCATTCCGTTAGCATAACACTTGATCGTTTAGTTTTTTGCTATTGCTTTCTTCATGACTTATACATGTTCCTATGATTATGAGATTATGCAACTCCCGTTTACCGGAGGAACACTTTGTGTGCCACTAAACATCACAACGTAACTGGGTGATTATAAAGGTGCTCTATAGGTGTCTCCGAAGGTACTTGTTGGGTTGGCGTATTTCGAGATTAGGATTTGTCACTCTGATTGTCGGAGAGGTATCTCTGGGCCCTCTCGGTAATGCACATCACTTAAGCCTTGCAAGCATTGCAACTAATGAGTTAGTTGCAGGACGATGTATTACAGAACGAGTAAAGAGACTTACCGGTAACGAGATTGAACTAGGTATTGAGATACCACGATCGAATCTCGAGCAAGTAACATACCGATGACAAAGGGAACAACGTATGTTGTTATGCGGTCTGACCGATATAGATCTTCGTAGAATATGTGGGAGCCAATATGAGCATCCAGGTTCCGCTATTGGTTATTGACCGGAGACGTGTCTCGGTCATGTCTACATTGTTCTCGAACCCGTAGGGTCCGCATGCTTAAGGTTTCGATGACAGTTATATTATGAGTTTATGAGTTTTGATGTACCGAAGATTGTTCGAAGTCCCGGATGTGATCACGGACATGACGAGGAGTCTCGAAATGGTCGAGACATAAAGATTGATATATTGGACGGCTATATTCGGACACCGGAAGTGTTCCGGAGAAGTTTCGGATAAAATTGGAGTGCCGGGGGGTTACCGGAACCCCCCAGGGGTTAATGGACCTCGTGGGCCCAAAGTGGAGAATAGGAGGGGCGGCCAGGGCAGGCCACGCGGCCCCTCCCCCTCTAGTCCAAATTGGACAAGGAGGGGGGCGGCGCCCCCCTTTCCTTCCTCTCCTCTCTCCCTTCCTTCCCCCTCTCCTAGTTGGACAAGGAAAAGGAGGGAGTCCTACTCCCGGTAGGAGTAGGACTCCTCCCTGGAGCGCCTCCTCCTGGTCGGCCGCCCCTCCCCCTTGCTCCTTTATATACGGGGGCAGGGGGCACCTCTAGACACACAAGTTGATATTCGTGATCGTTCTCTTAGTCGTGTGCGGTGCCCCCCTCCACCATAATCCTCGATAGTATTGTAGCGGTGCTTAGGCGAAGCCCTGCGACGGTAGAGCATCAAGAACGTTACCACGCCGTCGTGCTGACGGAACTCTTCCCCGACACTTTGCTGGATCGGAGTCCGGGGATCATCATCGAGCTGAACGTGTGATAGAACTCGGAGGTGCCGTAGTTTCGGTGCTTGATCGGTCGGGCCGTGAAGACGTACGACTACATCAACTGCGTTGTCATAACGCTTCCGCTTCCGGTCTACGAAGGTACATCGACAACACTCTCCCCTCTCGTTGCTATGCATCACCATGATCTTGTGTGTGCGTAGGAATTTTTTGAAATTACTACGTTCCCCAACAGTGGTATCAGAGCCTAGGTTTTATGTGTTGATGTTATTTGCACGAGTAGAACACAAGTGAGTTGTGGGTGATATAAGTAATACTGCTTACCAGCATGTCATACTTTGGTTCGGCGGTATTGTTGGATGAAGCGGCCCGGACCGACGTTACGCGTACGCTTATGCGAGACTGGTTCTACCGACGTGCTTTGCACACAGGTGGCTGGCGGATGTCAGTTTCTCCAACTTTAGTTGAACCAAGTGTGGCTACGCCCGGTCCTTGCGAAGGTTAAAACAGCACCAACTTGATAAACTATCGTTGTGGTTTTTGATGCGTAGGTAAGATTGGTTCTCGCTTAAGCCCGTAGCAGCCACGTAAAACTTGCAACAAACGAAGTAGAGGACGTCTAACTTGTTTCTGCAGGGCATGTTGTGATATGATATGGTCAAGACGTGATGCTAAATTTTATTGTATGAGATGATCATGTTTTGTAACTGAGTTATCGGCAACTGGTTGGAGCCATATGGTTGTCGCTTTATTGTATGCAATGCAATCGCCCTGTAATGCTTTACTTTATCACTAAGCGGTAGCGATAGTCGTAGAAGCATAAGAGGGCGAGACGACAACGATGCTACGATGGAGATCAAGGTGTCGTGCCGGTGACGATGGTGATCATGACGGTGCTTCGAAGATGGAGATCACAAGCACAAGATGATGATGACCATATCATATCACTTATATTAATTGCATGTGATGTTTATCTTTTATGCATCTTATCTTGCTTTGTTTGACGGTAGCATTATAAGATGATCCCTCACTAAATTATCATAGTAAAAGTGTTCTCCCTGAGTATGCACCGTTGCGAAAGTTCTTGGTGCCTAGACACCACGTGATGATCGGGGGTGATAGGCTCTACGTTCAAATACAACGGGTGCAAAACAGTTGCACACGCAAAATACTCAGGTTTAACTTGACGAGCCTAGCATATAACAGATATGGCCTCGGAACACGGAGACCGAAAGGTCGAGTGTGAATCATATAGTAGATATGATCAACATAGTGATGTTCACCAATGAAACTACTCCATCTCACGTGATGATCGGACATGGTTTAGTTGATTTGGATCACGTGATCACTTAGAGGATTAGAGGGATGTCTATCTAAGTGGGAGTTCTTTAGTAATATGATTAATTGAACTTAAATTTATCATGAACTTAGTCCTGGTAGTATTAGCATATCTATGTTGTAGATCAATAGCTCGCATTTAACTCCCCTGTTTTATTTTTGATATGTTCCTAGAGAAAATTAATTTGAAAGATGTTAGTAGCAATGATGCGGATTGGATCCGTGATCTGAGGATTATCCTCATTGTTGCACAGAAGAATTATGTCCTTAATGCACCGCTAGGTGACGGACCTATTGCAGGAGCAGATGCAGATGTTATGAACATTTGGCTAGCTCAATATGATGACTACTTGATAGTTTAGTGCACCATGCTTAAACGGCTTAGAATCGGGACTTCAAAGACGTTTTGAACGTCATGGACCATATGAGATGTTCCAGGAGTTGAAGTTAATATTTCAAGCAAATACCCGAGTTGAGAGATATGAAGTCTCCAACAAGTTCTATAGCTAAAAATTGGAGGAGAATAGCTCAAGCAGTGAGCATGTGCTCAGATTGTCTGGGTACTACAATCGCTTGAATCGAGTGGGAGTTAATCTTCCAGATAAAATAGTGATTGACAGAATTCTCTAGTCACCATCACCAAGTTAGTAGAACTTCATGATGAACTATGATATGCAAGGGATAACAGAAACGATTCCCAAGCTCTTCGTAATGCTGAAATCAACGAAGGTAGAAATCAAGAAAAATATCAAGTGTTGATGGTAGACAAGACCACTAGTTTCAAGAAAAGGGCAAAGGGAAGAAGGGGAACTTCAAGAAGAACGGCAACCAAGTTGCTTCTCAAGTGAAGAAGCCCAAGTCTGGTCTTAAGCCTGAGACTAAGTGCTTCTACTACAAAGGGACTTGTCACTGGAAGCGGAACTGCCCCAAGTATTTGGTGGATAAGAAGGCTGGCAAAGTGAACAAAGGTATATTTGATATACAGATTATTGATGTGTATTTTTCTAGTGTTCATAGCAACCCCTCGGTATTTGATACTGGTTCAGTTGCTAAGAGTAGTAACTCGAAACGGGAGTTGTAGAATGAACATAGACTAGTTAAGGGTGAAGTGATGATGTGTGTTGAAAGTGGTTTCAAGATTGATACGATCATCATCGCACACTCCCTATACTTTTGGGATTAGTGTTGAACCTAAATAAGTGTTATTTGGTGTTTGCGTTGAGCATGAATATGATTTGATCATGTTTATTGTAATACGGTTATTCATTTAAGTAAGAGAATAAATTGTTGTTCTGTTTACATGAATAAAACCTTATATGGTTACACACCCAATGAAAATGGTTCGTCGGATCTCGATCGTGGTGATACACATATTCATAATATTGAAACCAAAAGATGAAAAGTTAATAATGATAGTGCAACTTATTTGTGGCACTGCCGTTTAGGTCATATTGGTGTAAAGCGCATGAAGAAACTCCATGCTGATGGACTTTTGGAATCACTTGATTATTAATCACTTGATGCTTGCAAACCATGACTCATGGGCAAGATGACTAAGACTCCATTCTCCGGAACAATGGAGCGAGCAACTGACTTATTGGAAATAATACATACTGATGTATGCGGTCCGATGTGTGTTAAGGCTCACGACAAGTATCGTTATTTTCTGACCTTCACATATGATTTGAGCAGATATGGGTATATCTACTTAATGAAACACAAGTCTAAAACATTTGAAATGTTCAAAGAATTTCAGAGTGAAGTGGAGAATCATCGTAACAAGAAAATAAAAGTTTCTACGATATGATCGCAGAGGTAAAATACTTGAGTTAAGAGTTTGGCCTTTAGTTAAAACAATGTGAAATAGTTTCACTACTCACGCCACCTGGAACACCACAGTGTAATGGTGTGTCCGAACGTCATAACCGTACTTTATTAGATATGGTGCGATCTATGATGTCTCTTACCGATCTACCACTATCGTTTTGGGGTTATGCATTAGAGATAGCTACATTCACTTTAAATAGGGCACCATCTAAATACGTTGAGACAACACCGTATGAACTATGGTTTGGCAAGAAACCTAAGCTGACGTTTCTTAAAGTTTGAGGTTGCAATGCTTATGTGAAAAAGTTTCAACCTGATAAGCTCAAACCCAAATCGGAGAAGTGCGTATTCATAGGATACCCAAAAGAAAATGTTGGGTACACCTTCTATCACAGATCCGAAGGCAATATATTCGTTGCTTTGAATGGATCCTTTCTAGAGAAGGAGTTTCTCTCGAAAGAAGTGAGTGGGAGGAAAGTAGAACTTGATGAGGTAACTGTACCTGCTCCCTTATTGGAAAGTAGTTCATCATTGAAATCTATTCCTGTGACTACTACACCGATTAGTGAGGAAGCTAATGATGATGATCATGTAACTTCAGATCAAGTTACTACTGAACCTCGTAGGTAAACCAGAGTGAGATCCACACCAGTGTGGTATGGTAATCCTGTTCTGGAAGTCATGCTACTAGATCATGATGAACCTATGAACTATGAAGAAGCGATGGTGAGCCCAGATTCCGCAAAATGGCTTGAAGCCATGAAACCTGAGATGGGATCCATGTATGAGAACAAAGTGTGGACTTTGGTTGACTTGCCCAATGATCGGCGAGCCATTGAGATTAAATGGATCTTCAAGAGGAAGATGGACGCTGATAATAGTGTTACTATCTACAAAGCTAGAATTGTCGCAAAAAGGTTTTTGACAAGTTCAAGGTGTTGACTACGATGAGAGTTTCTCACTCGTATCTATGCTTAAGTCTGTCCGAATCATGTTAGCAATTGCCGCATTTTATTAAATCTGGCAAATGGATAAACAAAACTGCATTCCTTAATGGATTTATTAAAGAAGAGTTGTATATGATGCAACCAGAAGGTTTTGTCAATCCTAAAGGTACTAACAAAATATGCAAGCTCCAGCGATCCATCTATGGACTGGTGCAAGCATCTCGGAGTTGGAATATACACTTTGGTAAGTTGATCAAAGCATATAGTTTTATACAGACTTGCGGTGAAGCCTGTATTTACAAGAAAGTGAGTGGGAGCACTACAACATTTCTGATAAGTATATGTGAAAGACATATTGTTGATCGGAGATAATGTAGAATTATTCTGCGAAGCATAAAGGAATGTTTGAAAGGAGTTTTTCAAAGAAAGACCTCGGTGAAGCCGCTTACATATTGAGCATCAAGATCTATAGAGATAGATCAAGATGCTCTATAGATCTTGATGCTTGATAAGTTTTTCAATGAGTACATACCTTGACAAGATTTTGAAGTAGTTCAAAATGGAACAATCAAAGAAGAAGTTCTTGCCTGTGTTACAAGGTGTGAAGTTGAGTAAGACTCAAAACCCGACCACGACAGAAGATAGAGAGAGAATGAAAGTCATTCCCTATGCCTTAGCCATAGGTTCTATAAAGTATGCCATGTTGTGTACCAGACCTATTGTATACCCTGCGCTGAGTTTGGCAAGGGAGTACAATAGTTATCTAGGAGTAGATCACTGGACATTGGTCAAAATTATCCTTAGTGGAATAAGGATATGTTTCTCGATTATGGAGGTGACAAAAGGTTCGTCTTAAAGGGTTACGTCAATGCAAGTTTTGACACCGATCCAGATGACTCTAAGTCTCAGTCTGGATACATATTGAAAGTGGGAGCAATTAGCTAGAGTAGCTCTATCCAGAGCATTGTTGACATAGAAATTTGCAACATACATACGGATCTGAATGTTGCAGACTCGTTGACTAAACTTCTCTCACAAGCAAAACATGATCACACCTTAGTACTCTTTGGGTGTTAATCACATAGCGATGTGAACTAGATTATTGACTCTAGTAAACCCTTTGGGTGTTGGTCACATGTCGATGTGAACTATGGGTGTTAATCACATGGTGATGTGAACTATTGGTATTAAATCACATGGCGATGTGAACTTGATTATTGACTCTAGTGCAAGTGGGAGACTGAAGGAAATATGCCCTAGAGGCAATAATAAAGCTATTATTTATTTCCTTATATCATGATAAATGTTTATTATTCATGCTAGAATTGTATTAACCGGAAACATAATACATGTGCGAATACATAGACAAAAAGAGTGTCACTAGTATGCCTCTACTTGACTAGCTCGTTGATCAAAGATGGTTATGTTTCCTAACCATAGACATGAGTTGTCATTTGATTAACGGGATCACATCATTAGGAGAATGATGTGATTTACTTGACCCATTCCGTTAGCATAGCACTTGATCGTTTAGTTTGTTGCTATTGCTTTCTTCATGACTTATACATGTTCCTATGACTATGAGATTATGCAACTCCCGTTTACCGGAGGAACACTTTGTATGCCACTAAACGTCACAACGTAACTGGGTGATTATAAAGGTGCTCTACAGGTGTCTCCGAAGGTACTTGTTGGGTTGGCGTATTTCGAGATTAGGATTTGTCACTCTGATTGTCAGAGAGGTATCTCTGGGCCCTCTCGGTAATGCGCATCACTTAAGCCTTGCAAGCATTGCAACTAATGAGTTAGTTGCAGGATGATGTATTACAGAACGAGTAAAGAGACTTACCGGTAACGAGATTGAACTAGGTATTGAGATACCGACGATCGAATCTCGGGCAAGTAACATACCGATGACAAAGGGAACAACGTATGTTGTTATGCGGTCTGACCGATAAAGATGTTCGTAGAATATGTGGGAGCCAATATGAGCATCCAGGTTCCGCTATTGGTTATTGACCGGAGACGTGTCTCGGTCATGTCTACATTGTTCTCGAACCCGTAGGGTCCGCACGCTTAAGGTTTCAATGACAGTTATAACCTCATAATATAACCGTCATCGAACTTTAAGCGTGCGGACCCTACGGGTTCGTGAACTATGTAGACAT
>NC_041390.1:492069302-492076298 GCF_002162155.2 Triticum dicoccoides | reverse complement strand
GTGCGGACCCTACGGGTTCGAGAACTATGTAGACATGACCGAGACACGTCTCCGGTCAATAACCAATAGCGGAACCTGGATGCTCATATTGGCTCCTACATATTCTACGAAGATCTTTATCGGTCAAACCGCATAACAACATACGTTGTTCCCTTTGTCATCGGTATGTTACTTGCCCGAGATTCGATCGTCGGTATCTCAATACCTAGTTCAATCTTGTTACCGGCAAGTCTCTTTACTTGTTCCGTAATACATCATCCCGCAACTAACTCATTAGTTGCAATGCTTGCAAGGCCTATAGTGATGTGCATTACCGAGTGGGCCCAGAGATACCTCTCCGACAATCGGAGTGACAAATCCTAATCTCGAAATACGCCAATCCAATAAGTACCTTCGGAGACACCTGTAGAGCACCTTTATAATCACCCAGTTACATTGTGATGTTTGGTAGCACACAAAGTGTTCCTCCGGTAAACGGGAGTTGCATAATCTCATAGTCATAGGAACATGTATAAGTCATGAAGAAAGCAATAGCAAAAAACTAAACGATCAAGTGCTAAGCTAACGGAATGGGTCAAGTCAATCACATCATTCTCCTAATGATGTGATCCCGTTAATCAAATGACATCTCATGTCTATGGTTAGGAAACATAACCATCTTTGATCAACGAGCTAGTCAAGTAGAGGCATACTAGTGACACTCTATTTGTCTATGTATTCACACATGTATTATGTTTCCGGTTAATACAATTCTAGCATGAATAATAAACATTTATCATGATATAAGGAAATAAATAATAACTTTATTATTGCCTCTAGGGCATATTTCCTTCATCAGGAACATCAACATTGATGGTGTCTGCTCTTGGGTGTCTGTCCACTCTGGCATAAGTGAATCAAGTGGCTGACGAGGGCCCATGGCATGCTTGCATGTAGCCATCCCATAGGAGAAGATCTGTTGCATTTGTGTATAGTTTTGGATGGGGATGTTGAGGTACTCAACGTCATTGGGGTGGTCCTAACACAGAAGCGAAGCGATGTTAGTTGTGATTGACACGATCAATATGCTAAACTACTGTATAAAGTGGTATGTGAGCTAAGCATCGTGTGGCCTTGGTAGTGCTCGGACTCCAACAAAATTGTGAAGGTGTCCTGATGCATCACTAAGGTCTCTCAGTTTGGTACTCGGATCCATCTGGCTAGTTCCTGAGGTGGTTGTAGACCTGGGTCGAGGTCACCTCTTGGACATAGAAGTCGAAGATCCGCTTTGCAACATTGTTCATGTGCACCTCCTTCAAGACATTGTCAGTCCTTCCCCCATTGGACATGATCTCGCACATCTTGTTAAGCATGAAGGTGGACAGAAAAGGCAACCACTTCATTGTGTTCCCCCTGCCAAAGACCTTCTCCTTCCCAGCCTTCATGGTTGTCTTATGTGCGGCAGTAGTTGTAGCATTAGGCATGGCCATCACAAATGAGGGCTGAATAGGCACCTCGAACACCTCTGAATCCTGAAGTATCTCTTGGATTAGGAGTCCTCGACATAGGACGGCATACACTGGCCGAACAGAATAATGGCCTGGCTGAACTCTTGGATGCTCATGTTCTACAATGGTTAGGATCAGTACTAGTGACACAACATTACACAATTAACTCGACCACCACAGCTACACATTGAACACTGGCAAGTTCATAGCACAGTTCATACCACATGCATACAAGAGTGCTACCAATGAGTTCGAAGCATTACATACGCGGCTGCCGCAACTACATATCGGCCATACTATTATCATGCCATAATGCACATGTTCAGATTTACATGGTGACAGATATACGATAGTATCATTGGAGCCGAACTAAAGAACACCATGAAATCGGATTACCAAACCCTACCGCCCTAGCAATCCATCACGAGATCAACACTCTGCAATGCTACCAATCTCATAGATCTACCCCGATCACATGCTCGCAGATCAAAGCTACAACAAGTAGGGAGGGGGGGTTGATAGAACTTACAACCATCAAGGAGTAGGGAGTCGACGCGGAAGTCGTCGGAGAAGAGGACGATGACGAAGTGTCGTCGCCGTCCAGTGCCGATCGGAGAAGATGTGCTTACCTGTTGGTCGTCCATGAAATCGCCTGGGACAAAGAGCGTGTGGGGGAGATGGTGGCAAGGAATCAGCAGGAGGGCAAAGCCGTCGGGGGCTAAGTGTTCGATTCGGCGGGAGGTGACCCAATTCCTCGTGCCGCTTTTTCGACGCACACGCTCGAGCTCGCGCCACCCCGTCCTCGCATTAGCTCGGTGCGGTGTTCCTCTCCTCTGTACGCCGCGAGCCTGACTAGGAGAAAACAGTCGATTCGACCGTTCCCACTGGGCCTGGCTGAGAGGTGCTTTAAGAAGCATGCGATACGAGGCCAACAGTGAAAAGAGAAACTAAACGGGCCAAATTTGCACCAAGCAGGGCTGGTTATTAACGGTAATGCAGGTAACCCGTTGGAGATGCCTTGAATGCGAAATGAACATGAGATCCTGCCGTGCCAAATGCTGGATGTCCCGGTTCTTATCCCGTCATCCGAAGGCCAGTACAAATCAGGGATTCACCAATGGCCGTTCCCATGCGGCAAAGGGAGCAAAGACCGTGCGGCGCGGCACTCTGCGTCGGGCCGCGGGGCCACTGCGCGACGCCAAGGCCAGCGTGCAGCATCCAATGCCTCACTCTGCCCGAGCCACCGTCTTCTGACACAGGTCAGTGCATGCAAAGCTACAGCCCTGCGGACTGTCCCCGAGCGGAGCCCCAGAAGAAACCACTCCCCCCGGCCACCCCGCCACCGCGGCATGACCCCCACAACCCAACCCGACGAGAAAAGGAAAAATAATCGCCTGCCTTTCACACATACTACTCCTACCATATGTCACAGGCGCACGCACAGCAACCAGCAGGGACGCGTGCCATCGAACTCAGCAGGTTTATAGTTTGAAAAGCCGCCCAAGAAAAAGCTACACGACGCGACAAAATCCCTGCGGATTTCGTTTCTGCACGATCTTGCCCCACGCCAACGCGCCATGACGGACGGACGGACGCGGCGGGGACGGGACGAGGCCGCCCTCGGCCTCAGGTGGCGCGCGCGGCGGCGCTGTGGGTGGCGTGGAGGATGCCGGCGGGGGAGAAGCCGATGGCGCAGGGCGGGGCGGTGGCGGTGCTGTCGCTGTGCGCCCGGGCTGAGGGGGCTCCTTCCACAGGCTTTCTTGAACGGCCGCGGCCCCGGTGGACGTGCCGCTCGCAGTACTTGTGCCCCTGCACCACGTCGCGGGAGCACCGCCACTTCTTGCCGTCCGTGCGGCGGCACCGCCCGGGCTCCGGCTCCATGCTGCTCCGGTAGTCGAAGCACAGGCTCCCCAGCCCAATCACTGCCATTCAAAAGACGACCAACGGCTCATCCAACAATCCACCGACACTACAGGATGTCGAGGTGGCATAGGAAACGTACGGGAGGGGAAGCGGTGCGGGCCGAAGGAGGAGGCGGCGACGCTCTTCCAGATGGGCAGCACGAGGTGCACCGGCACGGGCGCCCCCGCCGCGAAGTAGCGGTAGATGAGCACCTGGTGCTCCAGCTCCTGCTGCTGCATGAACGTCAGCGCCGACTTCGCCGCCGCCCGTGCTTCGAAGGCCTGCTGCTCGCCACGGCTATCGCCACCGAGCCCCAGGCCGAGGCCAAGACCCAGCGGCGACAAGACCGCCATCGTCACCGCCCCTACAAGACAACAACAACAACGCATGGAACAACTCAACATCTTCAGGTGAACACAAGCCGCTTGCTCTTACAGCTTTCCTGGTGTGGCTGCACGTACCGGCGTTCGAGTCGGCGGAGGAGAGGCGGGGCTGCTTGGACGGCGGCTGCAGCGAGTCGGCTTCTTTCTCGTCGGCCATGAGGAGACTCCGGCGTGCGCCTTGTTGGTTTCGAAGGCTATGGAGGGAGAGTGTTCTTGACTCTTGCGACGGTGGGAGAAGGGTCAGTGCTTTTGTCAGAGCAAGTGTATTTATGGATGATGGCTGGTCGCTCGGTAAGTTCTCTGCTCAGGCAACGGTAACTGTCAAACTGACGGGATGCAGAGGGCGTAGAACTGTGGTGGACGCGCGTGAGCGCGAAGCTGGCACGGCATGGCGGGGGGCCCTTGCTGCCGCGGCGCAGGGAGACGACACGCATGTTTTTTTAGCCCGTATGCTCGTGTTTGGCATTCATTTCAGCGTTGGACGGACACCGCCGCGTGACTTCGTGAAAACGAGGTGCCCAAGTCTCGTGGGTGTGGCGAATGGACATGCTCCCCGTCCATCCGTACTTCCACATACATGGCCATGTTTCCCGCGCGTGCGTCCATCCGTACTTCCACATACATTGCTTGATTTGATTGGAACAAAATAAAATCCGGTCCTATTCTCTTAAAATCAGAGGGATGATTAGATTAGAAAGGAAAAATAAAAAAGACAGCCGTAGGATGAAGTGGGAGCACGGATGGAAGCATGGGGAGGAAGCAGGCAAGCCGGATCCGTGGCGAATATGACCTCCTCCCAACGCCCGGATCATGCTGTCCGAATGCAGTTTGCCAAAAGTTGTATAATATTGACATGAAACAATAAATTATTATAGATACAATGTAGACGTATCAATATCCTCAAGCTTAATTCCTACTCGTCCTTGAGTAGGTAAATAATAAAATAAAGATAAATTTTAATGTCGAATGCTACCTAGAATAATTTTGATCATATAATCTAATCATGGCATGAATATTAAGCAAAACAATAGTCTATAATTTGACATAAAGACATTAATACTCAGACATCTCAACAAACAATTATGTCTTTCAAAATATCAATGCTAAAGAACATTATCCCTACACAATCATAGTCTTGTCATGCTCCATATTCTTAACACAAAGTATTTATCATGTACTACCCCGGTGCAATTGGTTCATACTTTTAACATGCTTCAGCTTTTTCAACCCCACGCAATACATGAGCACAAACCATGGATATATCACTATGGGTGGAATAGAATACGGTGGTAGAGATTAATATGGAGAAGATAAAAGAGAAGAAAGTCTCACATCGACGCGGCTAATGAATGAGCTATGGAGATGCCCATCAATTGATATCAATGTGAGGAGTATGGATTGTCATGCAACAGATGCACTAAGAGCTATAAGTGTATAAAAACTCAAACTAAAAACTAAGTGGGTGTGCATCCAACTTGTTTGCTCGAAGACCTCGGGAATTTGAGGAAGCCCATCATCGAAATATACAAGTCAAGTTCTATAATGAAAAATTTCCACTAGTATATGAAAGTGTCAACATAGGAGACTCTCTATATGAAAACAAGATGCTACTTTGAAGCACAAGTTTAACAATGCCCCTTCTATCTTTTCTCTCATTTTATTCTTTTCTTTTTTTGGCTCTTTTTGGCCTCACTTGTGGGGGAATTATAGTCTGCATCATCCTTTCCTCACTGAGACATGCTCTAACAATGAATAATGATGATCATCACGCTTCTATTTATTTACAACTCAAAAAATTACAACTCGATCCTAGAACAAAGTATGACTCTATATGAATGCCTCTGGCGGTGTACCAGGATGTGCAATGATCTAGCGTAGCAAAGTTATCAAAAAACGGACAAGCCATGAAAATATCATTGCTAGCTATCTTACGATCATGCAAAGCAATATGACAATGAATGCTCAAGTCATGTATATGATGATAGAAATTGCATGGCAATATATCTCAGAATGACTATGAAAATGTCATAATAGGTAGGTATGGTGGTGATACGTCTTCAATGTATCTATAATTTTTTATCGTTCCATGCTATTATATTATCCATCTTGGATGTTTTATATGCATTTATATGCTATTTTATATGATTTTGGGACTAACCTATTAACCTATGGCCTAGTGCCAGTTTCTATTTTTTTCTTGTTTTTGAATTTCGCAGAAAAGCAATATCAAATGGAGTCCAAATGAGCTGAAAATTTAAGGAGATTTTTTATGGACCAGAACAAGCCCCCGAAGCAAAAGAGTTGGGCCACAAGAGAGCACGAGGCCTCCACAAGGGCGTAGGGCGCGCCCTACCCCCCAGGGCGCACCCTCCGTCCTTGTCGTCGCCTCATGGACCCCCTTGGCTTGTTCTCGACGCCAAAAATTTCTATAAATATAAAACCCCAGAAATAAACCTAGATCGGGAGTTCCGCCGCCGCAAGTCTCTATAGCCACGAAAAACCAATTGGGAGCCTGTTCCGGCATCCTGCCGGAGGGGGAAACCATCATCGTTGGCTATCTTCTGTTGGGGAACGTAGTAATTTCAAAAAAATTCCTACGCACACGCAAGATCATGTGATGCATAGCAACGAGGGGAGAGTGTGATCTACGTACCTCGTAGATCGACAACGGAAGCGTTTGGTTGATGTAGTCGTACGTCTCCACGGCCCGACCGATCAAGCACCGAAACTACGGCACCTCCGAGTTCTAGCACACGTTCAGCTCGATGACGATCCCCGGCCTCCGGTCCAGCAAAGTGTCGGGGAAAAGTTCCGTCAGCACGACGGCGTGGTGACGATCTTGATGCACTACTGTCGCAGGGCTTCGCCTAAACACCGCTACAATATTATCGAGGACTATGGTGGCAGGGGGCGCCGCACACGGCTAAGAATATGATCACGTGGATCAACTTGTGTCTCTCTGGGGTGCCCCTGCCTCCGTATATAAAGGACTAAAGGGGGGGGGTGCGGCCGGCCTAGGAGAGGCGCACCAGGAGAGTCCTACTCCCTTTGGGAGTAGGATTCCCCCCCAATCCTAGTTGGACTAGGATTCGCGGAGGGCGGAAGAGAGAAAGGTTGGCCGGCCCCCTCTCCTTGTCCTATACAGACCAAGGGAGGGGAGGGGCGCGCGGCCCACTTTGGGCAGCCCCTTCTCTTTTCCACTAAGGCCCACTATGGCCCATATA
>NC_041390.1:492062152-492068819 GCF_002162155.2 Triticum dicoccoides | reverse complement strand
GATTTCACCCGGAACACTTCCGATATCCAAACATAGGCTTCCAATATATCAATCTTTATGTCTCGACCATTTCGAGACTCCTCGTCATGTCCGTGATCACATCCGGGACTCCGAACAAACTTCGGTACATCAAAAATGCATAAACTCATAATATAACTGTCATCGTAACCTTAAGCGTGCGGACCCTACGGGTTCGAGAACAATGTAGACATGACCGAGACATGTCTCCGGTCAATAACCAATAGCGGGACCTGGATGCCCATATTGTCTCCTACATATTCTACGAAGATCTTTATCGGTCAGACCGCATAACAACATACGTTGTTCCCTTTGTCATCGGTATGTTACTTGCCCGAGATTCGATCGTCGGTATTCCAATACCTAGTTCAATCTCGTTACCGGCAAGTCTCTTTACTCGTTTTGTAATACATCATCCTGCAAATAACTCATTAGTTGCAATGCTTGCAAGGCTTAAGTGATGTGCATTACCGAGAGGGCCCAGAGATACCTCTCCGACAATCGGAGTGACAAATCCTAATCTCGAAATACGCCAACCCAACATGTACCTTTGGAGACAACATGTACCAAGTTACGTTGTGACGTTTGGTAGCACACAAAGTGTTCCTCCGGCAAACGGGAGTTGCATAATCTCATAGTCATAGGAACATGTATAAGTCATGAAGAAAGCAATAGCAACATACTAAACGATCGGGTGCTAATGGAATGGGTCATGTCAATCAGATCATTCACTTAATGATGTGATCCCGTTAATCAAATAACAACTCTTTGTTCATGGTTAGGAAACAAAACCATCTTTGATTAACGAGCTAGTCAAGTAGAGGCATACTAGTGACACTTTGTTTGTCTATATATTCACACATGTATTATGTTTCCGGTTAATACAATTCTAGCATGAATAATAAACATTTATCATGATATAAGGAAATAAATAATAACTTTATTATTGCCTCTCGGGCATATTTCCTTCAGTCTCCCACTTGCACTAGAGTCAATAATCTAGATTACACAGTAATGATTCTAACACCCATGGAGCCTTGGTGCTGATCATGTTTTGCTCATGGAAGAGGCTTAGTCAACGGGTCTGCAATATTCAGATCCGTATGTATCTTGAAAATCTCTATGTCTCCCACCTGGACTAGATCCCGGATGGAATTGAAGCGTCTCTTGATGTGCTTGGTTCTCTTGTGAAATCTGGATTCCTTTGCCAAGGCAATTGCACAAGTATTGTCACAAAAGATTTTCATTGGACCCGATGCACTAGGTATGACACCTAGATCGGATATGAACTCCTTCATCCAGACTCCTTCATTTGCTGCTTCTAAAGCAGCTATGCACTCCGCTTCACATGTAGATCCCGCTACAACGCTTTGTTTAGAACTGCACCAACTGACAGCTCCACCGTTTAATGTAAATACGTATCCGGTTTGCGATTTAGAATCGTCCGGATCAGTGTCAAAGCTTGCATCAACGTAACCTTTTACGATGAGCTCTTTGTCACCTCCATATACGAGAAACATATCCTTAGTCCTTTTCAGGTACTTCAGGATGTTCTTGACCGCTGTCCAGTGATCCACTCCTGGATTACTTTGGTACCTCCCTGCTAGACTTATAGCAAGGCACACATCAGGTCCGGTACACAGCATTGCATACATGATAGAGCCTATGGCTGAAGCATAGGGAACATCTTTCATATTCTCTCTATCTTCTGCAGTGGTCGGGCATTGAGTCTTACTCAACTTCAGACCTTGTAACACAGGCAAGAACCCTTTCTTTGCTTGATCCATTTTGAACTTCTTCAAAACTTTGTCAAGGTATGTGCTTTGTGGAAGTCCAATTAGGCGTCTTGATCTATCTCTATAGATCTTAATGCCTAATATGTAAGCAGCTTCACCGAGGTCTTTCATTGAAAAACTCTTATTCAAGTATCCCTTTATGCTATCCAGAAATTCTATATCATTCCCAATTAGTAATATGTCATCTACATATAATATCAGAAATGCTATAGAGCTCCCACTCACTTTCTTGTAAGTACAGGCTTCTCCAAAAGTCTGTATAAAACCAAATGCTTTGATCACACTATCAAAGCGTTTATTCCAACTCCGAGAGGCTTGCACCAGTCCATAAATGGATCGCTGGAGCTTGCACACTTTGTTAGCTCCCTTTGGATCGACAAAACCTTCTGGTTGCATCATATACAACTCTTCTTCCAGAAATCCATTCAAGAATGCAGTTTTGACATCCATCTGCCAAATTTCATAATCATAAAATGCGGCAATTGCTAACATGATTCGGACAGACTTAAGCATCGCTACGGGCGAGAAGGTCTCATCATAGTCAATCCCTTGAACTTGCCGAAAACCTTTTGCGACAAGTCGAGCTTTGTAGACAGTAATATTACCGTCAGCGTCAGTCTTCTTCTTGAAGATCCATTTATTCTCAATTGCTTGCCGATCATTGGGCAAGTCAACCAAAGTCCATACTTTGTTCTCATACATGGATCCCATCTCAGATTTCATGGCCTCAAGCCATTTTGCGGAATCTGGGCTCACCATCGCTTCTTCATAGTTCGTAGGTTCATCATGATCTAATAGCATGACTCCCAGAACGGGATTACCGTACCACTCTGGCACGGATCTTACTCTGGTTGATCTACGAGGTTCAGTAGTATCTTGTTCTGAAGTTTCATGATCATCATCATTAGCTTCCTCACTAACTGGCGTAGGTGTCACAGAAACAATTTTCTGTGATGTATTACTTTCCAATAAGGGAGGAGGTACAGTTACCTCGCCAAGTTCTACTTTCCTCCCACTCACTTCTTTCGAGAGAAACTCCTTCTCCAGAAAGTTTCCGAATTTAGCAACAAAAGTCTTGCTTTCGGATCTCTGATAGAAGGTGTATCCAATAGTCTCCTTTGGATATCCTATGAAAACACATTTCTCCGATTTGGGTTCGAGCTTATCAGGTTGAAGCTTTTTCACATAAGCATCGCAGCCCCAAACTTTCAGAAACGACAACTTTGGTTTCTTGCCAAACCACAGTTCATAAGGCGTCGTCTCAACGGATTTTGATGGTGCCCTATTTAACGTGAATGCGGCTGTCTCTAGAGCGTATCCCCAAAACGATAGCGATAAATCAGTAAGAGACATCATAGATCGCACCATATCTAGTAAAGTACGATTACGACGTTCGGACACACCATTACGTTGTGGTGTTCCGGGTGGCGTGAGTTGCGAAACTATTCCACAATTTTTCAAATGTACACCAAACTCGTAACTCAAATATTCTCCTCCACGATCAGATCGTAGAAACTTTATTTTCTTGTTACGATGATTTTCAACTTCACTCTGAAATTCTTTGAACTTTTCAAATGTTTCAGACTTATGTTTCATTAAGTAGATATACCCATATCTGCTTAAGTCATCTATGAAGGTGAGAAAATAACGATATCCGCCACGAGCTTCAATATTCATTGGACCACATACATCTGTATGTATGATTTCCAACAAATCTGTTGCTCTCTCCATAGTACCGGAGAACGGTGTTTTGGTCATCTTGCCCATGAGACACGGTTCGCAAGTACCAAGTGATTCATAATCAAGTGGTTCCAAAAGTCCATCAGTATGGAGTTTCTTCATGCGCTTTACACCGATATGACCTAAACGGCAGTGCCACAAATATATTGCACTATCATTATCAACTCTGCATCTTTTGGTTTCAACATTATGAATATGTGTGTTACTACTATCGAGATTCAGTAAGAATAGACCACTCTTCAAGGGTGCATGACCATAAAAGATATTACTCATATAAATAGAACAACCTTTATTCTCTGATTTAAATGAATAACCGTCTCGCATCAAACAAGATGCAGATATAATCTTCATGCTTAACGCTGGCACCAAATAACAATTATTTAGGTCTAATATTAATCCCGAAGGTAGATGTAGAGGTAGTGTGCCGACTGCGATCACATCGACTTTGGAACTGTTTCCCACGCGCATCGTCACCTCGTCCTTAGCCAATCTTCGCTTAATTCATAGTCCCTGTTTCGAGTTGCAAATATTAGCAACAGAACCAGTATCAAATTCCCAGGTGCTACTGCGAGCATTAGTAAGGTACACATCAATAACATGTATATCACATATACCTTTGTTCACCTTGCCATCCTTCTTATCCGCCAAATACTTGGGGCAGTTCCGCTTCCAGTGACCAGTCTGCTTGCAGTAGAAGCACTCAGTTTCAGGCTTAGGTCCAAGTTTGGGTTTCTTCTCTTGAGTAGCAACTTGCTTGCTGTTCTTTTTGAAGTTTCCCTTCTTCTTCCCTTTGCCATTTTTCTTGAAACTAGTGGTCTTGTTGACCATCAACACTTGATGCTCCTTCTTGATTTCTACCTCCGCAGCCTTCAGCATCGCGAAGAGCTCGGGAATAGTCTTATTCATCCCTTGCATATTATAGTTCATCACGAAGCTCTTGTAGCTTGGTGGCAGTGATTGGAGAATTCTGTCAATGACGCAATCATCCGGAAGATTAACTCCCAATTGAATCAAGTGATTATTATACCCAGACATTTTGAGTATATGCTCACTAACAGAACTGTTCTCCTCCATCTTACAGCTATAGAACTTATTGGAGACTTCATATCTCTCAATCCGGGCATTTGCTTGAAATATTAACTTCAACTCTTGGAACATCTCATATGCTCCATGACGTTTAAAACGTCGTTGAAGTCCCGATTCTAAGCCGTAAAGCATGGCACACTGAACTATTGAGTAGTCATCAGCTTTGCTCTGCCAGACGTTCATAACATCTGGCGTTGCTCCAGCAGCAGGCCTGGCCAGCGGTGCTTCCAGGACGTAATTCTTCTGTGCAGCAATGAGGATAATCCTCAAGTTACGGACCTAGTCCGTGTAATTGCTACCATCATCTTTCAACTTTGCTTTCTCAAGGAACGCATTAAAATTCAACGGAACAACAACACGAGCCATCTATCTACAATCAAGCATAAACAAGCAAGATACTTATCAGGTACTAAGTTTCATGATAAATTTAAGTTCAGTTAATTTACTTAAAGAATTCCCACTTAGATAGACATCCCTCTAATCCTCTAAGTGATTACGTGATCCAAATCAACTAAACCATGTCCGATCATCACGTGAGATGGAGTAGTTTCATTGGTGAACATCACTATGTTGATCATATCTACTATATGAGTCACGCTCGACCTTTCGGTCTCCGTGTTCCGAGGCCATATCTGTATATGCTTGGCTCGTCAAGTATAACCTGAGTATTCCGCGTGTGCAACTGTTTTGCACCCATTGTATTTGAACGTAGAACCTATCACACCCGATCATCACGTGGTGTCTCAGCACGAAGAACTTTCGCAACGGTGCATACTCAGGGAGAACACTTCTTGATAATTAGTGAGAGATCATCTTATAATGCTACCGTCAATCAAAGCAAGATAAGATGCATAAAAGATAAACATCACATGCAATCAATATAAGTTATATGATATGGTCATCATCATCTTGTGCTTGTGATCTCCATCTCCGAAGCACCATCGTGATCACCATCGTCACCGGCGTGACACCTTGATCTCCATCGTAGCATCGTTGTCGTCTCGCCAAGCTTGTGCTTCCACGACTATCGCTACCGCTTAGTGATAAAGTAAAGCATTACATCGCGATTGCATTGCATACAATAAAGCGACAACCATATGGCTCCTGCCAGTTGCCGATAACTCGGTTACAAAACATGATCATCTCATACAATAAAATTCAGCATCATGTCTTGATCATATCACATCACAACATGCCCTGCAAAAACAAGTTAGACGTCCTCTACTTTGTTGTTGCAAGATTTACGTGGCTGCTACGGGCTTAAGCAAGAACTAATCTTACCTACGCATCAAAGCCACAATGATAGTTTGTCAAGTTTGTGCTGTTTTAACCTTCGCAAGGACCGGGCGTAGCCACACTTGGTTCAACTAAAGTTGGAGAAACTGTCACCCACAAGCCACCTCTGTGCAAAGCACGTCGGGAGAACCGGTCTCGTGTAAGCGTACGCGTAATGTTGGTCTAGGCCGCTTCGTCCAACAATACCGCCGAACCAAAGTATGACATGCTGGTAAGCAGTATGACTTATATCGCCCACAACTCACTTGTGTTCTACTCGTGCAAATAACATCAACATATAAAACCTAGGCTCGGATGCCATTGTTGGGGAACGTAGTAATTTCAAAAAAATTCCTATGCACACGCAAGATCATTGATGCATAGCAACGAGGGGAGAGTGTGATCTACGTACCTCGTAGATCGACAACGGAAGCGTTTGGTTGATGTAGTCGTACGTCTCCACGGCCCGACCGATCAAGCATCGAAACTACGGCACCTCCGAGTTCTAGCACACGTTCAGCTCGATGACGATCCCCGAACTCCGATCCAGCAAAGTGTCGGGGAAGAGTTCCATCAGCACGACGGCGTGGTGACGATCTTGATGCACTACTGTCGTAGGGCTTCGCCTAAACACCGCTACAATATTATCAAGGACTATGGTGGCAGGGGGCGCCGCACACGGCTAAGAATATGATCATGTGGATCAACTTGTGTCTCTCTGGGGTGCCCCTGCCTCCGTATAAAAAGGACTA
>NC_041390.1:492058148-492061739 GCF_002162155.2 Triticum dicoccoides | reverse complement strand
GATTCGCGGAGGGGGGAAGAGAGAAAGGTTGGCCACCCCCCTCTCCTTGTCCTATTCGGACCAAGGGAGGGGAGGGGCGCGCGGCCCACTTTGGGCAGCCCCTTCTCTTTTCCACTAAGGCCCACTATGGCCCATATAGCTCCCGGGGGAGTTCCGGTAACCTCCCGGTACTCCGGTAAAATCCCGATTTCACTCGGAACACTTCGGATATCCAAACATAGGCTTGAAATATATCAATATTTATGTCTCGACCATTTCGAGACTCCTCGTCATGTCCGTGATCACATCCGGGACTCCGAACAAACTTCGGTACATCAAAAATGCATAAACTCATAATATAACTGTCATCGTAACCTTAAGCGTGCGGACCCTACGGGTTCGAGAACAATGTAGACATGACCGAGACATGTCTCCGGTCAATAACCAATAGCGGGACCTGGATGCCCATATTGGCTCCTACATATTCTACGAAGATCTTTATCGGTCAGACCGCATAACAACATACGTTGTTCCCTTTGTCATCGGTATGTTACTTGCCCGAGATTCGATCGTCGGTATTCCAATACCTAGTTCAATCTCGTTACCGGCAAGTCTCTTTACTCGTTCTGTAATACATCATCCTGCAACTAACTCATTAGTTGCAATGCTTGCAAGGCTTAAGTGATGTGCATTACCGAGAGGGCCCAGAGATACCTCTCCGACAATCGGAGTGACAAATCCTAATCTCGAAATACGCCAACCCAACATGTACCTTTGGAGACACTTGTAGAGCTCCTTTATAATCACCCAGTTACGTTGTGACGTTTGGTAGCACACAAAGTGTTCCTCCGGCAAACGGGAGTTGCATAATCTCATAGTCATAGGAACATGTATAAGTCATGAAGAAAGCAATAACAACATACTAAATGATCGAGTGCTAAGCTAATGGAATGGGTCATGTCAATCAGATCATTCACTTAATGATGTGATCCCGTTAATCAAATAACAACTCTTTGTTCATGGTTAGGACACTAACCATCTTTGATTAACGAGCTAGTCAAGTAGAGGCATACTAGTGACACTTTGTTTGTCTATATATTCACACATGTATTATGTTTCCGGTTAATACAATTCTAGCATGAATAATAAACATTTATCATGATATAAGGAAATAAATAATAACTTTATTATTGCCTCTAGGGCATATTTCCTTCATCTTCATCATCCTGGCGCTCTCCATGATGAGGATGGAGTAGTTCACCTTCGGTGCTGAGGGTGCGTTTGATCCCTCCCTCTCTCTCGTGTTCTTGATATGGCACGTTCTTGATGTACCGTGAGCTTTGCTACTATAGTTGGATCATATGATGTTTCTCCCCCTCTATCTTCTTGTAATGGATTGAGTTTTCCCTTTGAAGTTATCTTATCGGACTGAGTCTTTAAGGATTTGAGAACACTTGATGTATGTCTTGCATGTGTTTTATCTGTGGTGACAATGAGATATTCACGTGATCTACTTGATGTATGTTTTGGTGATCAACTTACGGGTTCTATGACCTTGTGAACTTATTCATAGGGGTTGGCTGATACCTCCATTTTGCATCATGTTTTTATATCGATATTTAATGCATTATGGGTTGTTATTACACATTATGTCAAAATACTTATGCCTTTTCTCTCTTATTTTACAAGGTTTACATGAAGAGGGAGAATGCCGGCAGCTGGAATTCTGGGCTGGAAAAGGAGCACATATTACAGACCTATTCTGCACAACTCCAAAAGTCTTGAAACTCCATGAAAGTCAGTTTTGGAATATATTAAAAATATTGGACAAAGAAAGCACCAGAGGGGAGCCAGCCACCGTCCATGAGGGTGGGGGCGCGCCCTACCCCCTAGGCATGCCCCCTGCCTCGTGGGCCACCTGGCAGGCCCTCGATGCCCATCTTCTGGTATAAGGTGTCTTTTGCCCTGGAAAAAATCAGAAGGAAGTTTTCGGGACAAAGCGCCGCGGTCTCGAGGCGGAACCTTGGTGGAACCAATCTAGGGCTCCGCCGGAGCTATTCTGCAGGGGAAACATCCCTCCGGGAGGGGGAAATCGTCACCATCGTCATCACCATCGATCCTCTCATCGGGAGGGGGTCAATCTCCATCAACATCTTCACCAGCACCATCTCCTCTCAAATGCTAGTTAATCTCTTGTATCTAATCTTTGTCTCAAAACCTCAGATTGGTACCTGTGGGTTGCTAGTAGTGTTGATTACTCCTTGTAGTTGATGCTAGTTGGTTTATTCAGTGGAAGATTATATGTTCAGATCCTTTATGCATATTAATACCCCTCTGATTATGAACATGAATATGATTTGTGAGTAGTTACGTTTGTTCCTGAGGACATGGGAGAAGTCTTGCTATAAGTAGTCATGTGAATTTGGTATTCATTCGATATTTTGATGAGATGTATGTTGTCTTTCCTCTAGTGGTGTTATGTGAACGTCGATTACATGACACTTCACCATTATTTGGGCCTAGGGTGAGGCATTGGGAAGTAATAAGTAGATGATGGGTTGCTAGAGTGACAGAATCTTAAACCCTAGTTTATGCGTTGCTTCGTAAGGTGCTGATTTTGATCCATATGTTTCATGCTATGGTTAGGTTTACTTTAATTCTTCTTTCGTAGTAGCGGATGCTTGCGAGGAGGGTTGATCATAAGTGGGATGCTTGTCCAAGGAAGGGCAGTACCCAAGCACTGGTCCACCCACATATCAAATTATCAAAGTAACGAACGCGAATCATATGAGCCTGATGAAAACTAGCTTGACGATAATTCCCATGTGTCCTCGGGAGCGCTCCCCTTTATATAAGAGTTTGTCCAAGCTTGTCCTTTGCTACAAAAAGTATTAGGCCACCTTGCTGCACCTTGTTTGCTTTTGTTACTTGTTACCCGTTATGAATTACCTTATCACAAAACTATCTGTTACCGATAATTTCAGTGCTTGCAGAGAATACCTTACTGAAAACTGCTTGTCATTTCCTTCTGCTCCTCGTTGGGTTCGACACTCTTACTTATCGAAAGGACTATGATAGATACCCTATAATTGTGGGTCATCAAGACTCTTTTCTGACGCCGTTTCCGAGGAGTGAAGAGCCTTTGGTAGGTGGAATTTGGTAAGGAAAAAAATTATATAGTGTGCTGAAATTTACTGTCACTTGTTACTATGGAAAATAATCCTTTGAGGGGCTTGTTCGGGGTATCTTCACCCCGACCAGTAGAGCAAAGAGTTTCTCCTCAACCTACTGAACCTACTGAAAATTTTTAGTTTGAAATTCCTTCGGGTATGATAGAGAAATTGCTAGCTAATCCTTTTACAAGAGATAGAACATTACATCCCGATATGCACCTAATCTATGTGGATGAAGTTTGTGAATTATTTAAGCTTGCAGGTTTACCCGAGGATGAAGTTAAGGAGAAGATCTTCCCTTTATCTTTGAAGCAGAAGGCATTGACATGGTATATGTTATGCGATGATATTGGGACTTGGAACTACAACCAATTGAAATTGGAATTTCATCAGAAGTTTTGTCCTATGCATCTAGTTCATCGTGATCAGAATTATATTT
>NC_041390.1:492053360-492057930 GCF_002162155.2 Triticum dicoccoides | reverse complement strand
GATCTCTCAAGAGAAATTATTATTCAGAATTTTTATGCTCGGCTTTCTCGCAATGATCAATCTCGATACTTCTTGTACTGGTTCTTTTATGAAGAAGACTATTGAATTCAAATGGGATTTATTGGAAAGAATTAAATGCAACTCTAAAGATTTGGAACTCGACGAAGGTAAGGAGTCAGGTAAGTTTGATTGTGTTAAATCTTTTATGGATACCGATGCTTTTCGTGAATTTAGCACTAAATATGGACTTGACTCTGAAATAGTAGCTTCTTTTTGTGAATCATTTGCTACTCATGTTGATCTCCCTAAAGAGAAATGGTTTAAATATAATCCTCCCATTGAAGTAAAATTAGTAGAACCTATTAAAGTTGAAGAAGAAACTATTACTTATAATATTGATCCCGTTATTCCTACTGCTTACATTGAGAAACCACCTTTCCCTGTTAGGATAAAGGAACATGCTAAAGCTTCAGTTGTGGTTCGTAAGAGTTATACTATAACACCTACACCCCATGAACAAATTATAGTTGAACCTAGTGTTGCTTTGCTTAAGGATCTCTTGTTCTATAATATTGATGGGCATGTCATTTATTTCTGTGATGAAGATGCTAGAATTTCCAAACCTGATGATAAAGATAAACATAGACATGTTGTTGGCATGCCTGTTGTTTCTGTTAAAATAGGAGATCGTTGTTATAATGGCTTATGTGATGTGGGTGCTACTGTGACTGCAATTCCCTTTACTTAATATCAAGAAATTATGAATGATATTGCACCTGCTGAAATAGAGGATATTGATGTTACTATTAAGCAAGCCAATAGGGATACTATATCACCAATTGGGATTTTTAAAGATGTTGAAGTCTTGTGTGGGAAAATAAAATACCCTATTGAATTTCTTGATCTTGGTTCCCCACAAGATGATTTTCGTCCCATTATATTTGATAGACCTTTCTTGAACACTGTTAATGCTAAGATAGATTGCGAGAAACAAACTATTAGTGTAAGTTTTGGGGATGTGTCTCATGAGTTTAATTTCTCCAAATTTCGTAGACAACCCCATGATAAAGAATTGCCTAGTAAGAATGAAATTATTGGTCTTGCTTCTATTATTGCGCCTCCTACTGATCCTTTAGAACAATATTTGCTAGACCATGAAAATGATATGTTTATGAATGAAAAAAAAGGAAGTAATTAAGATTTTCTTTAAACAAATGCATGTCTTGAAACACAATTTGCCAGTTGAGACTCTTGGATACGATCCTCTACCACCCAAGAGTGATCCCGTGTTTGATTTTAAACAATTACCTGATACTTTGAAATATGCTTATCTTGATGAAAAGAAGATATATCTTGTTATTATTAGTGCTAGCCTTTCAGAGCATGAAGAAAAGAAATTGTTGAAAAATCTGAAGAAGCACCGTGCCGCTATTGATATCCTCTTGATGATCCTAAGGTCATTAGTCCCACTCTATGTCAGCACAAAATTAATATGGAGCCTGATGCTAAACCGGTCGTTGATCATCAACGATAGTTAAATCCCAAGATGAAGGAACTGGTAAGAAATGAAATATTAAAGCTTTTGGAAGCAGGTATAATTTATCCTATTGCTGATAGTAGATGGGTAAGTCCTGTTCATTGTGTCCCTAAGAAGGGAGGTATTACGGTTGTTCCCAATGATAAGAATGATTTGATTCCACAAAGAATTGTCACAAGTTATAGAATGGTTATTGATTTTAGAAAGTTGAACAAAGCTACTAGGAAAGATAATAACCCTCTATGAGTTATTGATCAAATGCTAGAAAGACTATCCAAACATACACATTTTTGCTTCCTAGATGGTTATTCTAGTTTTTCTCAAATACCTGTGTCACAAGAGGATCAAGAAAAAACTACTTTTACTTGCCTTTTTGTTATGCTTATAGACATATGCCTTTTGGTTTATGCAATGCACCTGCTACCTTTCAAAGATGTATGACTGCTATATTCTCTAACTTTTGTGAAAAGATTGTTGAGGTTTTCATGGATGATTTCTCCATTTATGGAACTTCTTTTGATGATTTCTTAAGCAACCTTGATCGAGTTTTGCAGAGATGTGAAGAAACTAATCTTGTCTTGAATTGGGAGAAGTGACACTTTATGGTTAATGAAGGTATTGTATTGGGGCATAAAATTTTGGAGAGAGGTATTGAAGTTGATAAAGTTAAAGTAGATGCTATTTAAAAGATGTTATGTCCTAAAGATATCAAAGGTATAAGAAGTTTTCTTGGTCATGTTGGTTCCTATAAGAGATTTATTACAGACTTCTCTAAAATTTCTAAGTCTCTTACTAATCCTTTTCGAACAGATGTTCCATTTGTTTTTGATGATGATTGTGTAGAAGCCTTTGAAATACCTAAGAAAGCCTTTATTTCTGCACCTATTGTTAAACCACCTAATTGGAACCTACCCTTTGAAATTATGTGTGATGCTAGTGATTATGTTGTTGGTGTTGTTCTAGGATAAAGAGTTGATAAGAAATTAAATGTTATCCATTATGCTAGTAAAACACTAGACATTGCTCAAAGAAATTATGCTACTACTGAAAAGGAATTTTTAGCAGTTGTGTTTGCTTGTGATAAGTTCAGATATTATATTGTTGATTCCAAAGTAATTGTTCATACCGATCATGTTGCTATTAAATACCTTATGGAAAATAAGGATGCTAAACCTAGACTTATTAGATGGGTCCTCTTGCTACAAGAATTTGATTTGTATATTATTGATAGAAAGGGCACTGAGAACCCCGTAGCAAACAATTTGTCTAGGATAGGAAATGTTCTTGATGACCCACTACCTCTTGATGATAGCATTCCCGATGAACAATTAGCTGCCATAAATGCTTCTCACAGTGCTCCATGGTATGCTGATTATGCTAATTACATTTTTGCTAAATTTTTACCACCTAGTTTCACATACCAGCAAAAGAAAACGTTTTTCTATGATTTAAGACATTACTTTTGGGATGACTGTCGGTGTCAAAACCGACGGATCTCGGGTAGGGGGTCCCGAACTGTGCGTCTAAGGTTGATGGTAACAGGAGACAAGGGACGCAATGTTTACCCAGGTTCGGGCCCTCTATATGGAGGTAATACCCTACGTCATGCTTGATTGATATTGATGAATATGAGTATTACAAGAGTTGATCTACCTCGAGATCGTAGTGGCTAAACCCTAGAGGTCTAGCTTGTATGGCTATGATAATGAGTATCCTATCCGGACTAAGTCCTCCGGTTTATATAGACACCGGGAGGATCTAGGGTTACACAAGGTCGGTTGCAAAGAAGGGAATCTACACATCCGGTCGCCAAGCTTGCCTTCCACGCCAAGGAGAGTCCCTTCCGGACACGGGTGCAGTCTTTGGTCTTCGTATCTTCACAGCCCATCAGTCCGGCCCATGGCTAGCAGGCCGGACGCCCGAGGACCCCTTAGTCCAGGACTCCCTCAGTAGCCCCGAACCAGGCTTCAATGACGATGTGTTCGGCACGCAGACTGTCTTCGGCATTGCAAGGCGGGTTCCTCCTCCAACGTCTTCCAAGTAATGTGTTCGGCTTTCAATTTAATGCCGCACCCCTCGGCTTTTGTGCATTTATGACTTCATCCTCCACGTGTCGGGCGAATGTGGGTGGTCAGGGTATTTTTTGCAAATAACACCCTAGCCCTGCAAGAAAGAATGTCTATTTAAAGGGATTGGATCTCGGATCTTTTCGGCATCACGCGGAGAAAATCCTCAGATACTGCCAGGCGAAACCATTCCAACATGGCCAACATTCCCAGCTTCTCTTCATGTTCCAACCTAGAGAGAGGCGAGTGGAAGAGGTGTTTCGTGCCCCACAGCCAACTGGTGAAGCTGCAAACGGAGGGATTTCTCCCTCCTACAGATCTGGTCCTTGTTCGAGCAGGACTAACCTCCTTCAACGGCAAAACCCAGGCGGAGGATTTCCCCAATCCGTCTACGGGAGAACGAGTGTGCTTCGTCCCCTATCTACTGAGGGGTGTGGGATTTCCAATTCAGCCATTCCTCCAAGGGCTTCTGGAGTACTACGGCCTCCAGTTGCATAATTTTACCCCAACCTCCGTTCTGCACATCGCGGGTTATGTCGCTTTATGCGAACTATTCCTGGGTTGCTAGTTGGTTTATTCAGTGGAAGATTATATGTTCAGATCCTTTATGCCTATTAATACCCCTCTGATTATGAACATGAATATGATTTGTGAGTAGTTACGTTTGTTCCTGAGGACATGGGAGAAGTCTTGCTATAAGTAGTCATGTGAATTTGGTATTCGTTCGATATTTTGATGAGATTTATGTTGTCTTTTCTCTAGTGGTGTTATGTGAACGTAGACTACATGACACTTCACCATTGTTTGGGCCTAGGGGAAGGCATTGGGAAGTAATAAGTATATGATGGGTTCCTAGAGTGACAGAAGCTTAAACCCTAGTTTATACGTTGCTTCGTAAGGGGCTGATTTGGATCCATATGTTTCATGCTTGTGTTAGGTTTACCTGAATTCTTCTTTCGTAGTTGCG
>NC_041390.1:492038799-492053161 GCF_002162155.2 Triticum dicoccoides | reverse complement strand
GGGGGTAATCATAAGTGGGATGCTTGTCCAAGGAAGGGCAGTACCCAAGCACCGGGCCACCAACATATCAAATTATCAAAGTAACGAACGCGAATCATATGAGCCTGATGAAAACTAGCTTGACGATAATTCCCATGTGTCCTTCGGAGCACTTTCCTTTATATAAGAGTTTGTCCAGGCTTGTCCTTTGAAAGGAAAAGGATTGGTCCACCTTGTTGCACCTTATTAACTTTTTTTCCTTGTTACCCGTTACGAATTACCTTATCACAAAACTATCTGTTACCGATAATTTCAGTGCTTGCGGAGAATACCTTACTGAAAACTGCTTGTCATTTCCTTCTGCTCCTCGTTGGGTTCGACACTCTCACTTATCGAAAGGACTACAATAGATCCCCTATAATTGTGGGTCATCATTGGCACACATTTTCGTCTTGACTCTTCGGTAGAAAGTTTGGGGCACTCTTTGAAGTTCTTTGTGTTGGTTCGAATAGATGAATCTGAGATTGTCTGATTCATATCGTATAATTAAACCCGCGGATACTTGTGGTGCATTGGAGTATCTAGGTGACATTAGAGTTTTGGTTGATGTGTCTTAAGGTGTTATTTTTGTACAAACTCTAGGGCTGTTTGTGAGCCCAATAGATCGATCAGAAAGAATAACTTTGAGGTGGTTTTGTACCCTACAATAATATCTTCGTTTATTCTCCGCTATTAGTGACTTTGGAGTGACTCTCTGTTGCATGTTGAGGCATTGTTATATGATCTAATTATGTTATCATTGTTGAAAGAACTTGCACTAGTGAAAGTATGAACCCTAAGCCTTGTTTCCAAGCATGGAATACCGTTTTCGCTCACTTCTACCACTTGCTACCTTGCTTTTTTATATCTTCAGATTACAAAAACCTATATCTACTATCCATATTGTACTTGTATCACCATCTCTTTTCCGAATTAGTGCACCTATACACTTTACCATTGTATTGGGTGTGTTGGGGACACAAGAGACTCTTTGTTATTTGGTTGCAGTGTTGTTTGAGAGAGACAATCTTCATCCTACGCCCCCCACGGGTTGAGAAACCTTAGGTCATCCACTTGAGGGAAATTTGCTACTGTTCTACAAAACTCTACACTTGGAGGCCAACATGAGCCTACAAGAAGAAGGTTGTGTAGTAGACATCAGGTGGCTGTTTTGAGAAAGATATAATGAGGCTTATGTGTGTTAGAGTGTGATGCCCGGATAATTAAGCTACAGTAACCCTCTACTAATGTTGCCACGTCACCATGATTACTGTTGATTATCTCGCGATGATTCAAAACTCGTTCATTTTCAAATTTAAAATAAAGTCAAACTAGAAAAGTTTTCAAAAATCAAAACTAAATGTTCTAAATGTAGCAACTAATTCATAATAAATATTGGTAGAGATATCATACTTTTATAAATTAGTTAAATGCACAATAATAAATAAAAAAGTGATAAAAACTATTAATTAAATGCTCATGAATTAATAAACAAATACAAACTACTTTGTAAAATGTGCTAAGTTGTTTGTGGCACTGGAATATTTGGTAATACTAATTTAGGGACTATTGTTGTATTTTATTTAAACTAAAATCTATTAAAGGTTAAAATAAAATAGAAAAGAATAAATAAAGGACAAAACAAAAAATAAAGAAAACAAAAAAAATTGGGGAACCAACCCCTCCTGGGCTGTTTGGCCCAATTGGACCACCAGATTGGCCCAACTAGCCACCCCCATTCCTCATAACACCCCACTATACTCGGAACCCTAGCCCAACCGCCCCACTTTCCCCCACTCTTTCTCGCCCCCTCCCAATCCGATCTGGATCAGGGCTGCGACCCCGTCGCCGCTCGACATCCCGGACGCCGCTGCCATCATCGAACCCCGTCGCCGCTCGACACCCCGGACGCCGCTGCCATCACCGGACCCCGTCGCCGCCCGGAGCCACCATGACGGCCTGCCTCCCTGCCAGAACGCCGTCTCTGTCCTCCTCCTCACACACCGCTGCACGAACCCCTACAGCCCCCGGTGAGGACCCGGTCCTCCTCTCTCCCTCGCCCCGCGTTCTCACCGTGCGCCGTCCGCCCCGTCTCTGCTCCTGCGCCCCGCCGTGGCCATCGCCCGCGCCCGTCCTGGACGCGCGTCCGCATCGGTCAAGCCTCGCCTTGCCCTCCACTGCACGCACTAGCGCGTCCTGCGCCACCGCGCCCGCCCTCGCACTGGCCGCGTGCCGCGCGGTCCCCTGCTCGTGCGCGTGCCCACACCGCTCTCCCTTCTTCGTCGCTCGCCAGCCACCGCCGCCCCCATGCGCGCATCCTCCCCTGCTGCTGCCGTGACTTGCGGCACGCCATCACCTGACCCGCTCCGGCCCTTCCCGCTGCCGCAGTCCACCGCGGCCTCCCCGGCCGCTACGCCGCTTGCTGCCGTCGCAGCTCAGCTGCGCCCGCTGTACGTGGCTCCGCCCCGCACCCCTGTTGCACTCCGTCGCTGGCGCCCCTCGTCGCCATTGCCTCTCCCCCTCCTGGCCTCCGCGGCCACCTCTGCTTGCCGCCGCCCGCTGATCGCGCCGGCGCACCGCGCCCCCAGCGCCGCGCTCGCCTTCGGCGGCCCGCCGCTCGCCCCGGTCGTGCCCTGCCCCCCGCTGCAGCCGCCCCACCGCCGGTGCCGCCAGCCGCGCGCGCCCCTGCGGCCTCGTTCCGCTGCACCCCCCTGCGGGCGAGCGCCCGCCCCGTTTCGCTAGCGCCCGACCCGCTAGGCCCCACGCCTCATAACGATTAAAAAAGAATTTAAAACAAATAAATAAATAAAAATGTTAATTAATCAATTAATTAACTTAATTTATTGTGTTTGATAAACCTAATTAATTAACTAACCTAACTAATCTGATTAATTAAACTAATTAACCAATTAGTTAACTAATTAACTTGGTTAATTAGTTAACACACAATGACGTGCGAGACCCACACATCAGGTTGACCGTTCAACAGTCAGAGTTAACCGCTGACATTAGGCTGACATCATGCTGATGTCATAATTATATTTTCTAAATTAAACAATTAAAAAATTTCTAAAAAATGGTTAGATCTTTTAAAATCAATATAAAATAAACCGTAGCTCGGATGGAAAAACTTTGTACATAAAAGTTGCTTAGAACGACGAGATGAATCCGAATGCGCAGCCCGTTCGTCCGCCACACACCCCTAGCATAGCAAACACGTAACTTTCCCCCTCCCGTTCATCTGTCCGAAAATGCGAAACACCGGGGATACTTCCCCGGATGTTTCCCCCCTTCGCCGGAATCACCTCCTACCGCGCTAGGGCACGCCTAGCATCGCTCGTTGTCATGTCATGCATCGTTATGCATCTGTTTGCATTGTATTCATTGTTTCTTCCCCCTCTTCTCTCTGGTAGACTACGAGACTGACATCGCTGTTGGTGCCCCGATCGACTACTTTGTTGATGACCCCTACCTGCCAGAGCAACCAGGCAAGCCCCCCCCAATTGATCACCAGATATCGCCTATTCTTCTCTCTACTGCTTGCATTAGAGTAGTGTAGCATGTTACCGCTTTCCGTTAATCCTATCCTGATGCATAGCCTGTCTTTGCTACTACTGTTGTTACCTTTACCTGCAATCCTAAATGCTTAGTATAGGATGCTAGTATTCCATCAGTGGCCCTACATTCTTGTCCGTCTGCCATGCTATATTATTGGGCCATGATCACTCGGGAGGTGATCACAGGTATATACTTATATACATAATACATGATATATGTGGTGACTAACGTCGGGTCGGCTCGTAGAGTACCCGCGAGTGATTCATGGATTGGGACCGAAAGGACGTTTGTCCTGACGGCCCTCTGAGTGGACCTTTGTGGCGGAGCGACAGGGCAGGTTGAGACCACCTAGGAGAGAGGTGGGCCTGGCCCTGGTCGGCGTCCGCGGTTAATTCAATTAACACGCTTAACGAGATCTTGGTATTTGATCTGAGCCTGGCCACTGGCCTCTACACACTAACCAACTACGCGGGAACAGTTATGTGCACTCGACGTCGTGGTATCAGCCGAAGCCTTCTTGACATCAGCGACTGAGCAGCGTGCACCGGATTGGGCTGGAACGCCTGCTCTTGTATTAGGGAGGCTAGGTCTGTTTCCGGCCGCGTTCCCAACGTGCAGGTGTGCAATGGGCGATGGGCTCAGACCCCTGCGTGCATAGGATTTAGACCGGTGTGCTGACCTCTCTGTTGTGCCTAGGTGGGGCTGCAACGTGTTGATCTTCCAGGGCCAGGCATGACCTAGGAAAGTGTGTTCGGCCAAAGGGGATCGAGCGTGTTGGGAAATGTGGTGCACCCCTGCAGGGAAGTTTATCTATTCAAATAGCCGCGTCCCTCAGTAAAAGTACGACTCGGAGTTGTACCTTGACCTTATGACAACTAGAATCGGATACTTAATAAAACACACCCTTCCAAGTGCCAGATACAGCCGGTGATCGCTCTCTCACAGGGCGACGAGGGGAGGATTGCCGGGTAGGATTATGCTATGCGATGATACTTGGTTAACTTACCATCTACTCTCTTCTACTGCTTCAAGATGGAGGCTGCCAGAAGCGTAGTCTTCGATAGTACTAGCTATCCCCCTCCTATTCTGGCATTCTGTAGTTCCGTCCATAGATACTATCCATTTCATTGAAACCTGTAGTATAGATCCTTGCTTGCGAGTACTTTGGATGAGTACTCACGGTAGCTTTGCTCCCCCCTTTCCCCTTTCTATACCCAGTTGTTGCGACCAGATGTTGGAGCCCAGGAGCCAAACGCCACCGACGATGACTCCTACTACACTGGAGGTGCCTACTACTACGTGCAGGCCACCGCCGACGACCAGGAGTAGTTTAGGAGGATCCCAGACAGGAGGCATGCGCCTCTTTCGATGTGTATCCTAGTTTGTGCTAGCCATCTTATGGCAACTTGTTTAACTTATGTCTGTACTCAGATATTGTTGCTTCCGCTGACTCGTCTATGATCGAGCTCTTGTATTCGAGTCCTCAAGGCCCCTGGCTTGTAATATGATGCTTGTATGACTTATTTTATTTTTAGGGTTGTGTTGTGATATCTTCCCGTGAGTCCCTGATCTTGATCGTACATGTTTGCGTGGATGATTGAATCGGGGGCGTCACAAGTTGGTATCAGAGCTGACTGCCTGCAGGAATCCCCCATCCACACTCCTTGGCCGAAGTCGAGTCTAGACATTGCAAAACTTCTACTAACATGGTTGTGTGGCTTATGGACCCATGTCGCCATTTGGGTGGTATTAGGATATTTTATTCCTCGCCTTTACTCTGGGACTCTGATCTCTCTACTATTCAGGTTAAATGAATGTGCTAACGCTGACATTAGGATCACATCCACCCGTAGAGCCTCCTATTACAGAGGATCGCCTGCTGCATCAGAAGATTTCGAAGATACTCTCTGATGTTCTGTCGAGACTCTGTGCCCGTCGCTTTTGCAATCCCCTACCACCGATACATTCCTATGGATAAATACTTACACTTGTCCTTCTTACTTTCATTCCCAGCTGCTCTTGTTATTACAAGATGCATCGAGTTATTCTTCGACTTCTAAGAATCTCTTGAGCCACTGCCTTACAGATCTTTGCCGCATGAATACCCCTACAGATAATTCCTTGCACTTATCGAGTATCCTCTCATCCCCAGTTGATTCATGTATTTCACAAAAGTTTTCGAAATACCATTCGATCTTCCGAAAATCCTTAACAACCTATTGCTCTTGAAATTCTTGCTTGCTTGCATTATGATTAATCCCATAAGTCTGGTGACCTTATTGGCATCCTTTTTCATTATCATTTTGATTCCTTCGATTCAATATGTTGCGAATGCTTGCAATCCTCAATCAGATCCTAGAATTCATCCTTTCGGCTGAGACGTTTTTTTAAAACATGGGCTGCATCTCAAAAATCAATTGCCATCGATTGTACCCCTAAGCTGGCCCAGCTTATCCATCCTTAATCAGAGTGTTTGCTTCTGATCCCTTGATTTGGAAATCATAATTCTTTTGCATTTGAGCTTTGAATTAGTCAGTTGTTTCTACAATATGATCTCCTTACATTCTTTCTTCCTCTGGTTGAGCACAGATGCTCACCTCAGAACCCTTGAGGACCACCGGATCCTTTGTTGGATTTTATTCGACAATGTCCTTCATATTCAATCACTTTAGAAGTTCTTTCCCTGATACATAATGCCATTGGTAATTCCTATTCTCTGAATTGGCCAACCATGCTATGCTTTCGAGCTGGTGATATTTACTCTTCAAGCTTGTGGTATATGTTTCTAAGATGCCCCGATGGGTTGAACCTATGCCTTCTTTAATCTGTGTGAACCTGAAAGTTTTCACGGGTCATACTCCTCTGGTAATTCACCAGGTAGGTTTTCACACTCAACTCATTTTAATAGAGCAGTGAATGAATGGTCATGCATTGGAGAAGTGGGAGTCGACCTTGAACTTTGTGTTCATGCCCATGGACACGACACAGATCTTATCATGAAATCTTCTCGTAAAAATAATTACCCCTTTGTTATAAGTTCATCTTGTATTTATGTTTGTTCATCTACAATCGTGGTTTCGACCATGATTGTTCTTCTTTGATTCCTTTTCTCGGATAAGTTTAAGTACTTGTCTTCTGCAGAACAATGCACCTATCCAACCTCTATTCTGCTCTACCTTCGAGTATTACCCTCCGGTATCTCGAGAATATCAAAGAACTGTGTCGCTTCCTGTGAGTCTACATCTAGTATTGTTTCTCACTGATTTCAGATTTCCCCCAGGTTCTGAGTTATTAGTCACTCAAGAACACCGATAAGTGAATCGATTCCGCACGCCGATTCAGTAACTCTTAAGTAAATTTTCCTTGCTTACGAGTTTAATAATCCTTCAAGTCATTCCTAGCCTGATCGGCTATATCATTATCATGCAAACCTTTAACTGTGCTACCTGCTCCTTCTTCCCAGAGCACAATTTTTGACAATGAACTAAGCTTACGTCAATTTTCCTCATTATATCATTTCACCTTGAACAACAAGCTTTATTATGAGTTTGTGTTGTACCTTGGTTCCAATAACCTTCTGCTTCATCATTCCTTTGACTTGATGTCATCGTTGTTCGATTGCTTCTTCATGGAGCCTCTCGAAAAAAATTTGATCATCATCAATATTTTGACTCCTTCCAGGATATCTATTGAATTCATAACGAGAAATACCATCCTTGCCCTCGATGATTCGTGTTATCATCTACCAATTTATTGCCTTCCGTCCAACACAAACTTGTTTGTGTTTTGTGTTATACCTTGAGTTCCTTGCTATCCAGCATTTGTTCTTCTTTACCTTGGAATATTACCACCTTTTATGTCAAGACCGTCGTGGGGATTTCACCACCTCTTGAGAATTCTTGATACAAGTGATACTTGTCACCATCACCATTCCTTCTTGGTCCCCATATTGTTTATAACTGGAATGCCGATAAATGAACTATGATGTGTGGATTCAAAACTTCTAGTAACCCTATTGCTTATAAGTTACAAATGATAGTTTCTTTCTTCATGTGATCGATTATTGACTCATCATCCTAACATTGATCGTGCTACTTATTCCATATTTTTATGCACTTTTAGATCAATGTTTAATTGTGTATGTTTTCCTTGAGCATACCTCATTATATCATTTGATCTGACAAATATTATCTCCTTGTTCACATAAGTGTGGAAATCCATCTATTGAAAATCTCAATGAATTGTCGTTGAGTCAATTAGGCACCTCCTCACCTCTCCTTGATTTAATGATGAACTCTTGTTTCAGAACTCGCTTCCATAGTTCAATTCCCGAGAGTCTTACAATGTCATATCGACAATTTGTGTTGCACCTTTCTTCTCATGCATCCTGAGTCTGAGTTATCCTGACACCAATCAGATTTGAATCTCGGTCAGATATGATGGTTGGAACATATTTCCAAGAGTTATCACATTGGTCTTTATGTGACCCGGTAAGGTGATGTCATGCCTAGCACACCTGGCCCGAGGCCGTGTTGTTATAGATTCCTTTTCACTAAGGTTATCCATTCTTCCATGAGGAAATTGTAAGACTTATTCTACAAGTTATTCCTGATGGATCCTTTGTGTTTTCAAAGTCTGATCTTCACCTGTTGACCATGTCAATGCTATCTCGAAGCATGTCTATGGTATTTTGATTTTCAACAAGATCATTTGAAGCCCAATGCTAAATGTTTCCTGCTCAATTATCCAAAAACCGTTGTATGGGTAATGTCATGAAATTCTCTCCCCTACCTAAACAGTTTTCTACATTATATCATGTCATGGATATCATGGTCTACTTGTCCTTGGGAAGGATATACCCTTGAAATATGTGTTTAAACACATTTTCCTTTCCATTGTTCTATTTAATCTGATAATCATATTTTCCTTTCCATTGGTTGGTTTAACATTTTTTTGTGATATATATGATCTAAGCAGTAATATTCTCCTGCTTATGTAAACACCTCGGTGTACAATTCTGTCAGCAAGACCCTGTTACTATTGTTGATGACATTCGGGTAGCCACCGATGGACGAGAACTTTGCCTATTGCTCCGCCTCGTTCAACGAGCAGGGAAATGGTTCTCTTCGTCGCTCGCCCTTGGTACCGATGTTGTTGCCGACATAACTTACAGGCTACCCTCTAACATGCCTTGCTATCATGACCATGCAAGGTGTCGCCGCTCCTCCTACTTTTAACCCACATGGTGGGCCCATAACCCACAGTTCCACTAGATCAAAACCTGAATCTCCTATACACCACCTGTTTCCAAAGTTATTCCTCACGCTTGGCTTCGTATGTAATTCACGAGCCACCTTCCGTGTGATCATCAATTCTGGTATTAAACACAATACTTATTCTCATGGCTTTGAACCCCTTTCACACTCTGTTTCAGGCAACGAACGATTGTCTATCCGCTTGAAATGTCTTACAGTACCTTCTTACTTGGTACCTTCTTACTTGGCTCTCGATATGTTTAATTCGTTCAACTCGAGAGGTACTCTTGTGTTCATTCCTGGGATAGCCCCAAATGATTACCCTTTATAGCATTCTATCGTTGCTGAGCTGCCCTTACCTATTCATAAGTACGACGGGATTCTCAAAAAAGAAAAAGAAAAAAAGGGATGACGACTTCATCATGATGACCTGAAGCAGAGAATTGAAAACATCAAAGAAAGAGATTAACTTCTTCGAGAAGAGCAGCCAAGACCGAGAAGATCCTTTAGAATATTGTAACCAGACTTTTCCTCCTGCTCTACCTCTTAAATCTCAAGACAAGATTTCTTGTAGTGGAGGAGAATTATGACGCACAGATAATTAAGCTACAGTAACCCTCTACTAATGTTGCCACATCACCACGATTACTATTGACAATCTCGCAATGATTCAAAACTCGTTCAAATTCAAATTTGAAATAAAGTCAAACTAGAAAAGTTTTCAAAAGTCAAAACTAAAATGTTTTAAATGTAGCAAGTAATTCATAATAAATATTGGTGGAGAAATCACACTTTTATAAAGTAGTTAAATGCACAATAATAAATAAAATAGTGGTAAAACTATTAATTAAATGCTCGTAAATTAATAAACAAATACAAACTACTTTCTAAAATGTACTAAGTTGTTTGTGGCAGTGGGTTTTTAGTAATACTAATTTAGGGACTGTTGTTGTATTTTATTTAAACTAAAATCTATTAAAGGTAAAAAAATCAGAAAAGAATAAGTAAAAGACAAAACAGAAAAATAAAAAAACCAAAAAAATTGGGGAACCAACCCCTCCTGGGCCGTTCGGCCCAACTGGGCCACCAGGCTGGCCGAACCGGCCACCCCCACTCCCCATAACACCCCACTCCACCCGGAACCCTAGCCTAACTGCCCCACTTTCCCCCACTCTCTCCCGCTCCCCTCCCGATCCGATCTGGATCGGGGTTGCGACCCCATCGCCGCTCAACTTCCCGGATGCCGCCGCCGTCACCAGACCCCCCCCACCGCCCGGAGCCACCACGACGGCTTGCCTCCCCGCCAGAACGCCATCTTCGTCCTCCTCCTCTCGCACCGTTGCCCGAACCCCTACAGCCCCCGATGAGGACCCCAGTCCTCCTCTCTCCCTCGCCCCGCGTACTCACCGTGTGCCGTCCGCCCTGTCTCTGCTCCTGCGCACCGTCGTGGTCACCGCCCGCGTGTGCCCTGGCCGCGCGCCCGCGTCGGCCAAGCCTCGCCTTGCCCTCCACGGCATGCACCGACCGCGTCCGGCGCCACCGCGCCCGTCCTTGCACTGCTCGCGCCCTGTGCGGTCCCCTGCTCTCGCGCGTGCCTGCCCCGCTCTCCCTTCTGCGTCGCTCGCCAGCCACCACCGCCCTTGTGCGCGCCTCCTCCCCTGCTGCTGTCGTGACTTGCGGCGCGCCGTCGCTTGACCCGCTCCAGTCCTTTCCGTTGCCGCAGTCCACCGCGGCCTTGTTGTAAGTGTCAAAACCGGCGGATCTTGGGTAGGGGGTCCTGAACTGTGCGTCTAGGATCGATGGTAACAGGAGACGGGGGACACGATGTTTACCCAGGTTCGGGCCCTCTCTATGGAGGTAATACCCTACACCCTGCTTGATTGATCTTGATGAATATGAGTGTTACAAGAGTTGATCTACCACGAGATCGTAATGGCTAAACCCTAGAAGCCTAGCATGTATGACTATGGTAATGAGTATATCCTTTCCGGAATAACCCCTCCGGTTTATATAGACACCATGGGGGGATCTAGGGTTACATAGAGTCGGTTACATAAGAAGGAATCTTCATAGTCGGTCGCCAAGCTTGCCTTCCTCGCCAAGGAGAGTCCAATCCGGACACAGGTACAGTCTTCGGCCTTCATGTATTCACAACCCATCAGGAGTATTTCGATCGATCGGTCATATAGGCCTGAGTCGGCCCATGGATAACAGGCCGGACGCCCGAGGACCCCTTAGTCCAGGACTCCCTCAGTAGCCCCTGAACCTGGCTTCAATGACGAGGAGTCCGGCGCGCAGATTGTCTTCGGCATTGCAAGGCGGGTTCCCCCTTCCGAAATCCTAGTTGATCTTCAGATGTAATGATTGTATCCGGACTTGTATGCACAACCGCAGAGGACATAATATTTCACGAGTTCAACCCACCAACCACTTTTTGGTAATATGACACCACGCCTTCCCGGCCACTACTTGCAAACCGTTTTAGCCGACCCGTCGCCCCATGCCCCAAGACGTGGTCTTATTGGCGCGTCTTTGATGACCCACAAGTATAGGGGATCTATCTAGTCCTTTCGATAAGTAAGAGTGTCGAACCCAACGAGGAGCAGAAGGAAATGATAAGCAGTTTTCAGCAAGGTATTCTCTGCAAGCACTGAAATTATCGGTAACAGATAGTTTTGTGATAAGGTAATTTGTAACGAGTAGCAAGTAATAAAAGTAAATAAGGTGCAGCAAGATGGCCCAATCCTTTTTGTATCAAAGGACAAGCCTGGACAAACTCTTATATGAAGTAAAGCGCTCCCGAGGACACATGGGAATTATCCTCAAACTAGTTTTAATCATGTTCATATGATTCGCGTTCGATACTTTGATAATTTGATATGTGGGTGGACCGGTGCTTGGGTGATGTCCTTACTTGGACAAGCATCCCACTTATGATTAACCCCCATTGCAAGCATCCGCAACTAAAACAGAAGTATTAAGGTAAACCTAACCATAGCATGAAACATATGGATCCAAATTAGCCCCTTACGAAGCAACGCATAAACTAGGGTTTAAGCTTCTGTCACTCTAGCAACCCATCATCTACTTATTACTTCCCAATGCCTTCCTCTAGGCCCAAATAATGGTGAAGTGTCATGTAGTTGATGTTCATATAACACCACTAGAGGAGAGACAACATACATCTCATCAAAATATCGAACGAATACCAAATTCACATGACTACTAATAGCAAGACTTCTCCCATGTCCTCAGGAACAAACGTAACTACTCACAAAGCATATTCATGTTCATAATCAGAGGGGTATTAATATGCATATAGGATCAGAACATATGATCTTCCACCAAATAAACCAACTAGCATCAACTACGAGGATTAATCAACACTACTAGCAACCTACAGGTACCAATCCCAGACTTAGAGACAAGAATTGGATACAAGAGATGAACTAGGGTTTGAGAGGAGATGGTGCTGGTGAAGATGTTGATGGAGATTGGCCCCCTCCCGATGAGAGGAGCATTGGTGATGACGATGGCGATGATTTCCCCCTCCGGGAGGGAAGTGTCCCCGACAGAACAGCTCCGCCGGAGCCCTAGATTGGTTCTGCCTTGTGGCGGCGGAGTCTTGTCCCGAAAGCTTGATTATGATTTTTTCCTCAATGAAAGACTCCATATAGCAGAAGATGGGCATCGAAGGGCCACCTGGGGGCCCACGAGGTAGGGGGCGTGCCCAGGGGGTAGGGCGCGCCCCCCACCCTCGTGGCCAGGGTGTGGGTCCCCTCTGGAACTTCTTGCGCTCGGTATTTTCTATATATTCTGAAAATAGCTTCTGTGAAGTTTCAGGACTTTTGGAGCTGTGCAGAATATGTCTCTAATATTTGCTTCTTTTCCAGCCCAGAATCCCAGCTGCCGGCATTCTCCCTCTTTATGTAAACCTTGTAAAATAAGAGAGAATAGGCATAAGTATTGTGACATAATGTGTAATAACAACCCATAATGCAATAAATATCGATATAAAAGCATGATGCAAAATGGGCGTATCAGTCTTATCCAAGCGAAGATCGCGCCTCCCTTTTTTTAAGGAATTCCTGTCAACCCGGACGTGGGTAACCAAACCGTTGCTGGGGTACAACTCTGATACGTCTCCAACGTATCTATAATTTTTGATTGTTCCATGCTATATTATATCCCATTTTGGACATAATTGGGCTTTATTATACACTTTTATATTATTTTTGGGACTAACCTATTAACCGGAGGCCCAGCCCAGAATTGCTGTTTTTTTGCCTATTCCAGAGTTTCGCAGAAAAAGAATATCAAATGGAGTCCAAACGGAATGAAACCTTCGGGAACGTGATTTTCGGAACGAACATGATCCAGAGGACTTGGACCCTACGTCAAGAAAGCAACCAGGAGGACACGAGGTAGGGGGTGCGCCTACCCCCCCCCCAGGCGCACCCTCCACCCTCATGGGGCCCACGTTGCTCCACCGACGTACTTCTTCCTCTTATATATACCTATGTACCCCCAAACTACCAGATACGGAGCCAAAACCCAAATTCCACCGCCATAACTTTCTGTACCTATGAGATCCCATCTTGGGGCCTTTTCCGGAGCTCCGTCGGAGGGGGCATCGATCACGGAGGGCTTCTACATCAACACCATAGCCTCTCCGATGAAGTGTGGGTAGTTTACTTCAGACCTTCGGGTCCATAGTTATTAGCTAGATGGCTTCTTCTCTCCTTTTGGATCTCAATACAAAGTTCTCCCCCTCTCTTGTGGACATCTATTTGATGTAATCTTCTTTTTGCGGTGTGTTTGTTGAGACCGATGAATTGTGGGTTTATGATCAAGTTTATCTATGAACAATATTTGAATCTTCTCTGAATTCGTTTATGTATGATTGGTTATCTTTGCAAGTCTCTTCGAATTATCAGTTTGGTTTGGCCTACTAGATTGATCTTTCTTGCAATGGGAGAAGTGCTTAGCTTTGGGTTCAATCTTGCGGTGTCCTTTCACTACAAAAAAAGACACATCCATGACATTTTGGGCCGAACGAATTTTTTTCTGTCATACATATGACACTTCTATGACGATAATTGTGAAAAAACCCGGTATCATCATAGATGTGGTGGGATCCTACTTCTATGACAAAAAATCATGACAGAAAATGGGCTTTTCATCCTGGGCGGGCCGGAGACGCGGCTGCATGACATTCTTTGGGCCGTCCATGACGGAAAAAACCGTGGTAGAAGCGAGGGGGAGGAAAATTTTGGCGAGTTCCCGGTTACGGTGGGAGGTCGGGGCCCGAGCGATGCACGTTTCTCTTGTACATGTACGCGCGTGTGTGCGAGTCGTTGGCTCTAACTGAACCCGAGCGAGGCGTTGGGCTCTAACTGAACCCGAGCGATTGCACTGCAAGCTACATGTTACTGAACCCGAGCGATCAATCGATGGCTGTTAACTGAACCCGATCGAGCGATTCCTTCGCTACTGCTGCTAACTGAAGCCGATCGATGGGATGAACAGTG
>NC_041390.1:492023118-492038789 GCF_002162155.2 Triticum dicoccoides | reverse complement strand
GGTAGCGTTGCCTTTGGATGAACAGGACCCCGTGGTGTTGAGGGCTGGATGAGTAGTAGACGATGGAGGGGTGGTTGAACAGGACCCCGTGGTGTGGAGGGCTGGATGAACAGTAGACGGTGGAGGGGTGCCCGGGGAGGGGTGGTTAAACAGTAGCCGGTGGAGTAGCGCACGGTGGAGGCTGGATGAATGGGAGCCTGTGGAGGTTGGAGGAGGTCGACGGTAGCCCGTGGAGGCTGGAGGAGGTCGACGGTGGAGATGAACAGTATCCCGTGGAGTCCCGTTTTGCGGTACGCCACACCCCTCCCGATGAACAGGACCCCCATTTCGACCGTAGGAGGTCCGTCTCATCCGTTTTGCGGTACGCCACACCCCTCCCGATGAACAGGACCCCCGTTTCGTCCGTAGGAGGTCTGTTTCGTCCGTTTTGCGGTACGCCACACTCCTCCCGATCAACAGGACCCCCGTTTCGACCGTAGGAGGTCCGTTTCCTCCGTTTTGCGGTACGCCACACCCCTCCCGATCAACAGGACCCCCGTTTCGACCGTAGGAGGTCCGTTTCCTCCATTTTGCGGTACGCCACACCCCTCCCGATGAACAGTATCCCGTTTCGAACGTGGCCGGTCGAACACAAGGCCGTTTCCTCCGTTCTGCGGTACGCCAGGCCTCATTTCCATCGCCTGTTCCGTCCAAGCCCTCCTGATGAACACAGCGCATTCCGTTGCCTCCCCATGAACACGATGCACTCCGTTGCCTCCCCATGAACACGACGCATTCCGTTGCCTCCCCATGAACACGACGACGACACTGTTTCTCCGTTCTGACCCAGCCATGTACACAAGCCCTCGTCGTACGTATGCGCGAGTAGGCGTTCGAGACCCCGCCCGTATGTACACATATGTGGCCGTATTTTCTTTCTTGCACCCTCACCGTTGTACGTACGTGTACATGCTACGTGCACGCCTCTACTACGACACGTGCACGCCTCTACATCGACCAGTATATATGTACGTACACGTTCGTGACCAGAATGACAATGCTACGTACGCTTCGACCAGGTGGGTCCTGACTGTCACGCACTTCCTTGCGTGCGAAGATGTAGCTGGTGGGTCCCAGCAGTCAGGGGGGCGAATCGTTTTGTTTTTTTTGCCCGGACGTACTTCCTTGCATGCGAAGGTGTAGCTGGTGGGTCCCAGCAGTCAGGGGGGAAACATTTTTTTCGTGAAATACGGTGGCCCGTCTAGTGGGTCCCCGCTGTCAGGTGGAGGAATAATTATTTTGCACGTAATAAGGAGGCACTTCCTTGCTGCGGCCGTGGACCCAGCTGTCAGCCTCTCCACGTACAGTCCACGTCCGATGGAAGTCGTTCCTTGACCACGTTGACCACGCCGCACCGAGAGCACCAGGGCGGTGGACGACGGCAAGGCCTAGGAAGGGGACGACGGGGAGCCGGGGAAGACATGACAGTGGAAGCCCGCGCAGAGAGGAGTACGAGGGTTCACTGGTTTGGCTACGGTGTGAGGCTGCTGTCGCCGCAGGGCCTGGCCAGTGGTGGGAATAGTAGGGGGCGGTGAGGCCTTCGCGGTAGCACAGCCGGCCACGGGAGGCAGGAGCATGCGGCATGACCGGCGCTGCTTTGGGCGGCTGGAGCAAGAAGACCAGAGGTTGAAGAAGCACTACGGTCGTTGGATGGACATTGTACGGTCACTAGAGCTAGAATCGTTCATATTGACTAAAGTTGACAAAGGCCCCCATCCCAGTCAACTTAGTAGGCCCACAAGTCAACCTCCCACCATGGTGGGTCCCAGCTAGCAGGGGGAGTATTCATTTTTTTTGTGCGTAATAAGGAGGCACTTCCGGTGGGTCCGAGCTGACAGCGGGGGGAACATTTTTTTTGCGAAATACGCTGGCCCGTCCGGTGGGTCGGAGCAGTCAGGGGGAAATGTTTTTTCGTGAAATAAGGTGGCCCGTCTGCTGGGTCCCTGCTGTAAGGTGGAGGAATAATTATTTTGCGCATAATAAGGAGGCACTTCCTTGCGGCCGCCTGGACCCAGCTGTTAGCCTCTCCACGTACAGTACTCTTCCAATGGAAGTCGGTCATTGACCATGTTGACCACGCCGCGCCGAGAGCACCAGGGCGGTGGTCTGGACAATGGCGAGGCCTAGGAAGGGGACGACGCGGAGCTGGGGAAGATGCAGCAGCGGAAGCCCGCGCGGAGAGGAGTACAAGGGTTCACTGGTTCCGCTGCGGTGTGAGGCAGCCGTTGCCGCAGAATAACAGGGGGTGTGGGTGAGTGGAGGGATGGCCTGGCTAACGGTGGGAATAGTATGGGGGCGGTGAGGCCTCCGCGGCAGCACAGCCGACCACGGGAGGCAGGAGCAGGTGGCACGACTGGCATTGCTTTGGGCGGCTGGACCAAGAAGACCAAAGGTTGAAGAAGCACTACGGCTGTTGGATGGACATCGTACGGTCACTGAAGCTAGAAACATTTATTATTGACTAAGTTGACAAAGCCCTTGATACGCTCCAACTTAGTAGGCTCACAGGTCAGCCTCTAAAATGGTGCGCCCCAGATGTCAGGGGGAGGAATCATTTTTTGGGCGGCCGAAGCTAAGAATATCCGAGATTGAAGAAGAAGCACGACATCCGTTGGATAGACATCCAACGGCCGCTGCTGCTAGAACCGTGTGTTGACTATAATAAGTTGGCAAAGCCTTGCATACGCGTCAACTTATTTTTTTAGGGGACGCGTCACTTAGTAGGCCCACAAGTGTGTGGCAAAGAACTTATAGCCCATTTTGCGTTTTGTAAGAATGTACAACCCATTTTGGAATTCTAATGGAATTTACAACAACCCATTTGCACTTTGCTAAAAGTACAACCCATTTTCTAGCTAGGACAATGATTAATAATTTCAACCAACCGTTGAAGACAGAATTCAATAAAATTTCCCACATTTTGATGGGCTCCGAAATATTTTTATCCCGAAATTTCTAGTCAGATTAAATATAAATTTGTATTATGTAAAAATCCAACGAAACATTGCGCGCGCAAAAATGAAAATTTTAGATTTTCAAAATCCATAAATAATATTTTATAAACTAATTTCGTGTTTGGTGCATTTTTTTATAGTACTGCCCAGTTTTTATAATTACATCCCATATATTATTTTTAAAGCCCATTTTCCTGTTAAGCCTAATGCATCCCTCCTAGGAAAGATTTGCAGCCCAGCGGGGCGGAGAATAACAAGTTGACCTTGCCTGGGTATTCTTCAAAATGACTTATAGCTGGGCTAGCCATTTTCATCTTGAAAAAATTAGTATCTGGGCTGGATATCTGGCCTGGGCTAGACGGGCCACAGTCCGCCCAGTTAATACCCTGCTCTCCTCTGAACAACAATGAAATCATCGCCAAGAAAAACTCTGCAGTGCTCACGCCTCAAAAACACAAATACCGCTCGAGCTGCTTGGTCCCAGCTGTCGGCCGCACCTTGTGCAATTCTCTCGTTTATATTGACTACATAGGTCGACAATGTTGTGGGACCGTGATGTCAAGAAACCAGGAGAAAGCAAAAAAAATATAGTTGTACATAATAAGGAGGCACTTGCGTAGTGTCATCCAGTCAAAATAAAGTCATCTCCTGAATCCTCATGTTCGTTGACGATGTTAACAATGCTCGGCGCCACGGCGAGTGCAACAACTCGAAGGACAACGGAGAGGGCCTCGCGGGCCCTACAGATGGTCTGATACAGCACCCGCTACTCATTCAGGAAGCCAGGATCATCGGACACCTATGAGCACCTTCGAGAAACTGAGACGGCATGAAACGGTAAAGCCGCGCTTGGGAGCTCTGGTTTATTTCAAACCTGTATTAACATACAAGTGTAATTTACTCGTCATCGAAAACAATGCGTAAAATATAGGTGTAATGAAACCGAGGGCCCGAGGTCTGTAAGTAAAACCGGCAGGTTACGCGTGTAATTTGAGAGACCAGTGTATATTTTACGAGCACTGCTATATGGACGACAGTACCAGGCGATATATGCACGACATGCGTATCATGCCATCCATGGCAAGGCTGAAATAGCAGCTAACGGCTGGATTAGCAATCGTCCGAGTGTCGTTCAGCATTTTTATCGTGTGCCAAGTACTTCCGATATTTTACTAGTCGAAATCGACCAACCAAGTGCCTTCGCCCGAGACCATCTGCTTTAATTTACAAGCGTCAATTTTACAAGTGGTTTTGGTTGGAAAACGACGATCCAATCACGGCCTAATATCATGAGTTGGTCGGAAGATCATATGGTTTCACATATAACCTACCCGACTTGTCGTATAGGGTATGAATGAAACATCAGACGATGAACTTCTTAAGCACGGAAACAATAGAAGAGGATGATCTTCTTAACAAGCAAATCACTGGCATTAGATCGACATGCAAAACAATACGAAGCATTATTCTCAGGAGGCACGGTGAACAGCTCGTGATGCCGCATGCCACAACATTCCAAGCTCAACTTTGCAATCAAACACAAGGCCTGGCATTACATAGACAATATTCAGAACAAACTCTTAACACAGGAATATCTCAGTAGAGTAACTATTTACTTCTAAACTGAACACGGGAATAGGAAAAAACACTCGATGCTGCTCACAGCAAGGGCGTCCCACTCAAAAATATCAAATGCATGTCTTCTGGCTAACATCAATGAGCAAATTTTGACAAGGTTTTCCAATTCCAATATATTAAACTAACGTCTTCTTGCTAACATCAATAATTAAACTTTGACAAGCTTTTCCCATTCAAAATATGTAATGCCTATGATCGTGGAGTCCTGTCGCTTCTTGCTAACATCAATGATTAAACTTTGACAAGCTTTTCCCATTCAAAATATGTAATGCCTATGATCGTGGAGTCCTGTCGCTTCTTGTACTTGTTTGGACACTTCTTTCCCAGGGCATTCCACGTGTTGTTAAATTGCCAATGGTGTCTGCAGACTAGTCATGTCACCGGTGTCTAATATTTATGGCACCGGCTGTAGCAATGGAGGGATTCGGTGCCAAACTAAGAAAAGGTGAAATTGACACCTCTTTTGGCCTACATAGTGGAAGGCCTAATACTCTGTAAAGCTTCTCGGTCATTCCTTCTGTAATGTAGCGCAAACAATGACTGCTTCTTTTTGCAAAGTGGAACGACCAACTGGACCCAGTAATGCAGCAGTTTGCCTTGGACACATTGGCTCCTTTTGTGCAGTTGAACTAAAATCAAAGTCGGAATAAAACCGAGCTTTAATTTTGATATCCCTATAAGCAACAAAAGGTATAAGGGAAACAATTACTGAGAAATAACGGTTGATGACTTGTACTCCCAAAAGAAAAACATCTACTGATCTACCTTATCTTAATGGGAAATAAAGCAGGAGAGTAGCAATTCTCAATTAGTGTGATTCATTCATATCAACTAAGACATTATCTTAACAATGCCTTGTTTCAAGATGTATAAAGAATGAAAAAGCAGAAAAGTATCATTCCTAAAACAATGCGACTGATTCATTTTAACAGAGACATTATCTTAACAATACCTTGGTTAAACATGTAGAAAGAACTACAAAGCAGGATAGTACCGTTTGTAAAACACTGTAAGTCTGTAATTGATATATAATAACAGAGACATTATCTGAACAATACATTTCTTAAACATGTACTCCGGTCGATCCCTAACAGAAATGGTACTCCTGCCGATCCCTAACAAGTGTTTGCAGTTTTGAACTAAGATTCAGTTCCAGGGTAGAGTGGGCGCAACAACAGTATGTGCTTCCATCTACTTATAAAGGGGGTGATGCAGAGTTTGTTGTAACAAAGCAACAAGCATCATGTCTGGGTTGGTTCCATTTTTGTTCACTACTTAATGGGAAAAGTCAGCAATACAATAGCTTCAATTCAACAATTATTTAAAATAATACCAATACAAGTAGCACAACATCTCAAAACACAATGCACAATCATGTGGATGAAGGCCTGTACTGACCTTTCATGAGACCGACAATGATAAAATACGAATCTGCCAACACGAATAGCTCATTTTGTGCAGTTGCACTAAAATCAAGCAAAGTGTTTTGCGTAGCGAAGCAAAATGTCGCAATAGCAACAAGTTGAATAGATATCCCTGTATAAACAGAGGCAAAAAAGGAATCCATTACTGGCTAATAAAGGAGGATGAAACATGCGGCCACAAAAATGGTAATCCCGCCGATCCCTAACAAGTGTTGCAGTTTTGAAATAAGATTCAGTAGTTAATTCTGAGAGTGGCATCAATTACTGGCTTATAAAGGGGGTGATGCTGAATTTGTTGTAACAAAGCAACAAGCATCATGTCAGGGTTGGTCCCATTTTTGTTCACTACTTAATGGGAAAAGACAGTAATACAATAGCTTCAATTCATCGTTTATTTAAAACAGTACCAATAAAAGTAGCACAACATCTCAAAACACACTGCACGATCATGTGGATGAAGGCAAGTACCAACCTGTCATGACGCACACAAGATCACGTACGAATCTGGCAACACGAATAGGAAATCCAATCTCGTTTTGTGCAGTTGCACTGAAATCAAGCAAAGTGTTTCGTGTAGCGAAGCAAAATGTCACAATAGCAACAAGTTGAATAGATATCCCTGTATAAACAGAGGCAAAAAAGGAATCAATTATTGGCTAATAAAGGAGGATGAAACATGCGGCCACAAAAATGGTAATCCCGCCAATCCCTAAGAAGTGTTGCAGTTTTGAAATAAGATTCAGTAGTTAATTCTGAGAGTGGCATCAATTACTGGCTTATAAAGGGGGTGATGCTAAATTTGTTGTAACAAAGCAACAAGCATCATGTCTGGGTTGGTCCCATTTTTTTCACTACTTAATGGGAAAAGACAGCAAAACAATAGCTTCAATTGATCATTTATTTAAAACAATACCAATACAAGTAGCACAACATCTCAAAGCACACTTCACAATCATGTGGATGAAGGCCTGTACTGACCTTTCATGAGATGACCAACATAAAATACTAATCTACCAACACGAATAGGAAATCCAATCAAGTTTTGTGCAGTTGCACTAAAATCAAGCAAAGTTGCTGGTGTGACATTTAAATTTTCTATCGCAACAAGTTAAATAGATATCCCTGTTTTAAGAGGCAAAAAAGAAAACAGTTACTGGCCAATAAAGGAGGATGAAACATGCGGCCACAAAAAGAAGCATTTCTAAAATGGTTGCATTGATTCATATTAACAGAGAAATTCTTTTAAAACAGATCAGTAGTTAATTCTGAGATTAACAACAGAAAAATAGCTGCATGGAACATGCCAGCACCATGTGCGTCCACACGTATAAATGGGTGATGCAGAGTATGTAGCCAAGCAGCATATATGCGATGGTCCCATATTTGTTCTCTTTGAACCTTCTTCCTATGTGAGGGCAGCAAATCTAGTCGTGCACAAACTACCCGACCCCCAGTTTCTTTCCCTTTTCAACAAAGAGATCGATTCCTTACAGATGTGTGTACTGGGTTACCCCCTTTTTCCCTTTTCGACCTACAAAGCGGCAGGATAGCCAGTCTATATTACTTTCCGCCCCTCCTTTCCTCATTGAACCACGTCCTAGATTCTTGCTCCAGCCCACCGCACCCTTCTTTCCTCTTTGAACCAAGACCTAGATTCGACTAGAGATCGAAAAAGATCCACATGCAGCTAGAGCAACGACGGTTTCAAAGAAACTTATACCTTAGGGTCGTCGGGATGTGGCAAGGCGTGCGGCGGGAGGCCAGATCTGCCCACACTACATACGGCAGCGAGGAAGAAGGGGTCAGTGGCCCTCCCGCACAGGCGCTGGGTGAAAGAGAACAACGTAGCCGGCAGTGGATTGCCTCCCTCGCCGAAGGCGATAGAGTGAACGCTGCACCTCCTCCCCTTCCCGGTGCGACGGGATACAAACGCCTCCTTCACCAGCTATGAGGGGGGAGAGAGAGAGACAAGAGGCCAACGCAGTCTTGTTTAGATCTGGTGAAGAGAGGGTGAGAGACTGTGAATATAGCAAACCCTAGCAAATGAACGTTGAACCTCCAGCGTGTAACATCTATACTACTATATAGTGTATGAGTTTTGAATGATAGCAAAGCATCAATCCTAGCCGTTGGTTTCCTATATCTAACGGTTGGTACTTGAAGGATTCGCAATGAACAGTATCCGCAGCTGCTTCTAATGGGTTCTGGAACCATCGCCTCACACTTCCAGGTTTCCTTGCCATTGTTGCATGTGTCAGAGTCTGACCGAGACCCGAGTACCGAGTATGGGGTGGGAGTAGAAATAAAAGTAAATAATTTATGGGGTCCATCACGTACTGTACATCTTTATTTCCTTTCTTTGGAAATTTCTAGATGTCTCTAGACCAGGAGTTGTAACATAACAATTACAATTTTTTTGTTAATTCATTTTTGCATGTGTACATCGACAATATTTCTTTTGCTCTGAATTTGTTGCAAAGTATTATATACCTTTTTTTTCTTTACTAGAATCATCGGGATAGTATTGTTAAGACGTGCATTGCACGTGTATACATACTAGTATATGTAGTGCGGCGAGCGTGTGGAGAGTGCAAACCCTAGCAAACAAGTGCTGAGGCTCCCGCTTATATATATACTACTGTAGTACGGACTGAGCTCCGGTGCCTTCACTGCACCTGCTTTTGGCTGTATGAGAGGTGAGCCAGCCACATTTTGGGCCCACCTGTCGTAAAACCCTAGCGAAAATTGCACCAACGTGAAATACGACTGCGTCTCCAACGCAACCAAGGTGAACTGACGAAGGATATCATCTTTGTGTGTAACAAGCAAAGAGCAGTGATGGAAGACAGCTTGTTTTTCGTCGAAAATCAATCAGCTTCACCAGCCGATGCAACCATGAGGCGCAACCATGAGCATCGATAGGTCATCATGGTGATGCATCATCCATTTGGCATCAAGTTTGGGTGAGGCACCTAAGAAGTTCGACAAATCCTCACTGTGGTCTGTTTCTTCTCAGTAATCAAGCTCGAGGAAGGAAGAACCATGTGGCAGAGGACAGTGAGGCGGAACAACAATGGCCATCCAATTTTGTGAAGTTCTACTAAAATTGAGGAAGACATGCCCGGGTATGGAGACACGCATCGCTGTTTCCAAAAATATAAAAAAAGGGTTAGCAATGACATCTCAATTGTCAATAAGAATTAATGAAAAGTACACCAACAAACAGAAGCATCATAATTATCTTGATGGGAACTAAACCAGGATACCCGAGAAAAAAAGCATTTCTTCATTTAACCAGTGATAGTACTACCACCATATGGACAATGACCGCACAACCACCATGTACTCTTTGTCGAAACAACATGTATACCTCCACCGAGGCATAAATCAGGACAACTTTTTGCGTGGCATTTCCTCTATAATAGTACTAGTAGGTGATGTTGGACCAGCCGACGAACCCTATCTACTATGCATGGGGAGCTGGGGAGTAGTCGCATAGAAGAAAACCCGCACGCAGCGACCTAGGAAGCTGGACCAGTACAAGAAGTTATACCTCAGGTGAGCAAGATGTCGTTTAGGCGGGCGGGCGGGATCTGCCCACACGACGGCAGCGAACAAGGGTGCGGAGGATCTTCGTCAGCGCCAGCGCTGGCTCCGAGAGGACGGTGCGCATCGACTTTCTCCGTCGCCGACGGCGACAACGTCAATGCTGCACCTCCTCACCTCCCGCAGCGGACGGGATTCGGCCCGATCTGTGACCACCCGTGAGGAGAGAGATAGAGTGGACACTGTCATCTTGTTTTGATATGGAGAGGGTGAGAGAGCGAGACACGAGAAACTCTATAAAACAAGAGGCTATAATGGAGTAAAAAATCTCTCCATAGCAGTGGTTTTAAATAGAATACGCACGTTCCCGGAAAAAAGAAACGAAAACTAGCGGACAATTTTTTTAAGGGTCTGTCTAGGACACATCTAGATGTGACATAGTTATGTCACATATAAGTTGATATCCACTTTGTTTGTGGTCTTTTCCTAGTTTTTTTTTTGTTTCTTGTTGCTACATTATATACTTGTGGGAGCTTAGATGTGATATCCTTAAATAACATCTAGATGTGAATTAGACAAACTGATTTTCTAACGTACCAAGAAAGAAAACTCGATCAAAAACACGCCCCCGCTTCCAGGTCGCGAGAGTCGTCGCGCACACACACATAGACATGCATATCCGTGTTTACGTAAAATTCCATTTCCATCTCCATCTCCAATCATATTTGTGCAACTGGCACATTATTTACGTTGTTAATTATATATGCAGCAATATTAACGTAAAACATCTCTTGTTTGCGCACGTCCGGACCGCTGCCACGGCCGGTCCTGACCAACCCGAACCCTCTCCATCACCCGCGCGTGCTTCCCGCCCGAAACGGTCAGTGCCGCATTCATGCCCGGCCAGAGCGGACGCGACCTCTCACTGGTGCCAGCATTGAAGCGGCGCACCGGCCGAGAGAGCGTCGCCCGCGCCACTTCCGGGTGCACGCGGCTGCTCCGCATTCAAAGGTCGCAATAGCCGGCTAAAACATGCGCGATCTCTTCCAGTAGTAAGTTCTTGGGAGTCTGTGCTATAGCTAGCTGTCCTCCCCTAACTCGTCAATCTCTTCCAGTAGTGCTAGTACTCCATGGCTCGATCCATTGACAAGCAGGCAGGAAAGTTATGGTATACTACTCGGTTTGCGGTGAGTGGCATGCCGAGCGACCGTGTGGGGTCGAGCCGTGGAGGAGGGTGAGACGCGAACACGACAGACGTGATTTAAACGTTGGTTTTGCTCGATGGCGCGATCCAACGAAACGAAACGTTGGTTTCTCTCCGTTTCCATTTTTTCTTCGGAAAAACGGAAACTTGTCCACTCCATTTTCATTCCTATTCCAAGGTTGCCCCGTTACAACATTCTAGCAAATACAAAGGAAAACTAACACGCATGCTAATGCATCTCAATGATTCACAGATCATAGCCAATATTTACTTCACAACTAAAGAAAAGTTGTGAGAGTGTGTACGATAGAAAAACTACTGATGGGGTCACTACGACTTAAACCCTAAACCCTAAACATGATTTAATTTCCTGGCCAGGTAGAACCTGTCGAAGGAAAGACGGCTGGCACCCTCGGATCATACGATGCTTTTGTGCAGTTCCACTAAAATCGACCTGAGCATCCCTAATGGCAAGGATATTGAAGAAGTGTGATTAGAATAATAGTACTGGCATTAGTTCATGAGACATAAACTCATCACAAGTAGAAGTCGGTAGAAGTAGAGAAAGATCGACATGGAGATGGAGCTACGGCAGTGGAGCAGAGCCGGCTCCAAAAGGAAGATGGACTACCTGGGACGTCGGGCTGTAGCTAGAAGGGCGGTTGGGACGCGGAATCGGCCCATACAGCGGTGACCCTCGATTGGGACGCACCGACTGTGGGTTTTCTCCCTCGCCGATGTCGACCGCGTCTACGCAGAACATTGTTCCCTTCCCCCAGCTGCGGGATCAGGCCCGTTGTTCTATGCTTGTGAAGAGAGCAACCTAAGCAAGCAGGCTTGTAGCTTAGGCTCCTGCTAGTGTATATATAGTGGTTTTATTTTTCTCTCCATATCAACCATTTTATATTGCGTACGTGTCATTCAAGAGTGAAATGATGGTTGCTTCTTCTGACTAGCTTACTGTGTGATTTGAATGCTCCTTAGTAGCCCCTACACGTACCCCCCTACGTGCATGCAACAGTCACACATACACATGGATGCAAAAACACGCGCGACACCCTAATGCATGCATGTCCGAGCACACATCGGAACGCACACGGTCACGCTCAAGTGCTCAACCTACACGTGCATGCACACACATACTCAGTCAGGGTGAGCTAGTGACCGTATGAACACCGGAAAATATATATATTGAGCGCAATGAGCGTATTATGAAGTCCACTGACCGTATTTTTATAAATATACAGTGACAGACAGTGTATTTATCTCGTTTGAAATTAAGCCATATTAACCGGAGAGGAGGCAGCATGGACTAGCATTCTTTGCTGTGTCTCGTCAACTTGCCGAATGAGGAGAAGGTTGCAGGACAGGAGAAGCTTGCGCACGGTGGCTCGCAGGACAAGGAGAAACTTTTGACTAATGCAAGCTCTCCCTCGCTCAGGCGGTGGACGTGCAACAGTTAATTCGGTGTCAGATTGCCAGAAGCATACACTATACTACTAGTGCTATTATTGTTCGACTTCCCGAACAGCCAAGCGCAATGTTTACTAGTACTACTACTATAGTCCATAAAGGTACGTACTATACTAGTACTAGGAACCGGATGGAGGAGCGTCTGCACTCTTATTATAATTTTAAAATGTGATAAAGGAATCTTCAACACATTTGGTTCTCTTCGAGGGTTCTTGCATGTGATAATGGAAGTTGATTGCATGGAACACTCGCCACAATTCTCGCTTAATTCTAGCTCATATCCTGTTACAAATAGTAGCGGTCAGTAATATTTCCTCTTTTTTTGTTATCCAACATGTAAAAAGGTCAGCAAACCTTGTGGCGCATCTTCGTGCGAACCGTGCTTGCTGCACTTTGAATGTGGCCGAGAGCTGGCTTGATGAAACACCTCGCTTCCTACTTCTTTTTTTGCGGGGTACCTCGCTTCCTAGTGACCAGTGTATTGGCCGATCGTCCTAAGAGTGCTTATATATGAATAAAGCTCTCTCATTTGCCCGCAAAAAGATTAAGCCATATTAACCAGAAAGGAGGGAGTATGGACTAGCACTACTTTTCGGTGTGTCCCGTCAACTCGCAGAACAGGAGAAGCTTACAGGACAAGGTGAAGCTCGCTTACGCCTTTTGACTAATGCAACCTACCATCGGTGGACATGCATCAGTCCATTCGGTGTCAGATTGTCAGAGGCATACACTGTAGTACCCAACATGCGAAGTACCATCATTGTTCGACTTCACGAAGGGGCGAAGAGCCAAGCGCAGTAGTACGCGTACTTGGTTTTGTATCTTCATACTACTCCACCATCCGTCACAATTTACAGGGCGCGCTTCATTATGATGCATTTCTCTCAATGCATTTCCACCATCAGAGAGACTTTAGACACGTTTGGTTTAATGCTCAATTAATTAGGGCGTGGTAACCGCAATCAAGTCCACAATTTTCTCTCCATGTACTGTACTACTACGGAGTGCATGCATGTGTGTACCCGGGGTGGAAGCACTGCATGCATGTGTGTACGCATTATTTCCTCTAGTAATAGACGCCATGCTATAACTACCAATGCTATTTTTCAGGCCAATCGCTAGTCGCCTTGGTCCCACAGATTTTTTTTCTTTTTTCTGAAGCGTGTTGTATAAACAGTGACGGATGGAGTAGTATGAGCGGATTCAAAGAAGAGCATATTGATGGTTGCTTCTTCAGAGCAACTTACAGTGGGAAAAGGTGGGGCTTATGATTTGACTGCTCATTACTCACTATTAATGCGGAGCAACGACCGGGCTGAGTCTCCCATGCGGTTGTGCACTACCCCCTCAATTCTTAAATATACTCCGGAGTATTTGTCTTTCTAGAGATTTCAACGAGTGACTACTCAAATATTTGTCTTTTTAGAGATTTCAAATGGGCTGGCACATACAGATGTATATAGACATATTTTAGAGTGTAGATTCACTCATTTTGCTCCATATGTAGTCACTTGTTGGAATCTCTGTTAAGACGAATAGAATATTTAGGAACGGAGGGAGTACACATACGAAGCAAAATGAGTGAATCTACACTCTAAAATATGCCCGTTTGAAATTTGTAAAAAGACAAATATTTAGGAACGAAGGAGTATAATTTTGTGCATGGCACATGGACCCGGATGATGAAGAGGCTTCTGGCAATGCTATCAAGCTTCCATCATTTGTTTACATCATTGACTTACTATACAAATAATTTTCCAGCGACATGAAATTGTACAATGGTGTGAGCTTTCAGCTTTTGTTTCGCGTGTCTTGCCATCGATGCTCTTTCGGAAACAATAAAAAACTAACTTCCTTGCTAATGCATGTCAATTATTAGCAGATCGGAGCTAATAATTACATCACAACTGAAGACAAAGTTGTGAGAAGGTGTTAAATTAAAATTGATCCATGCTTTCATTGGCAGCAACGTCCCCCCAGCTCTGTCTAAATCAACAAGGCATGTTGGGAAAAAAAGTAGCTGTCTGGAGCATGCAACATTCCGATCATTTTGTGCAGTTCCACTAAAATAGAGCTGAGTGTCCCTGTTCCAAAGATATCAAGTGTGATTACGATAATAGAGGACTGCTGATGAAACAATAAACAAACAAATAGAAGCCGGTCACCTTTGCAGTCTCTCTTAAGACTAACTAGTTGGAGAAGATTAGGCTCGGAGTTGGATGAGGAGGATAGAGCAAAACCAATCTCCCTTTGTGCAGTTGCACTGAAATGTAGAGACGTTGCCCGTGTGACATTTTAGTACAACTGCACAAAACACTCTTAAGAAAAAAGTGATTTGTGCAGTTCACCAAAAGGTCACAATAGCAACGAGGTGAAATAGATAGCCCTGTTTGCAAAAAAGAGGTAGAAAGGAAACAATTACTGGCCAATAATAGTTGATGACACATGCGACGACAAAAAAGAAGCATATTCCTTGTCCTAAGGGAAGATAACAACGGTTGTGTTTGTCTAAAACTGTGTGAGGACGAGAATGCAATATGGAAAGTACGCCGGACGAGCTACGTTTTGGGCAAAGAACTATGGAAGATCCACATGCAGCGACGTGGGAAAATGGGCAGTGGAGCAAGGCCGGAGGGGATACCTGGAGGTCGTCGGGATGTAACTAGGTGAGCTGCGGCAGGCAGAATCTGCAAGCAGGTGGCGTAGGCCCTGCCGCGCCGGAGCTTGGTCAGAGAGAACAGCGTGTACCGCAGATCGGGACGTGCTGCCTCGGCGCCGTCGAACAGAGAAATGATGCACTTCCTCCCTTTCCCCTGGCGGACGGGATGCAGTCGGATCAGTGACCAACGGTGAGAGAGAGAGGCCACCGCACTCCCTTTCCCCCGGCGGACGGGATGCAGCCGGATCAGTGACCAACGGTGAGAGAGAGAGAGAGAGGCCACCGCACTCCCTTTCCCCCGGCAGACGGGATGCGGCCGGATCAGTGACCAACGTTGAGAGAGAGAGAGGCCACCGGAGCCTTGTGTGAGATACTCTGAAGAGTGGACTACCTTTTCCTCCATAAAAATCATTTTATATTCTGTGTACGTGCCATTGAGCGCTATAAATTTATTTAAAAATAACGCAACAACGCGTCAAGTCGAACTTTGTTTCGTGCACGTGTGGTACACGACCTCCCTAGGTAAACAACCGCTACAGGCGTTCAAATTAGCACGTGGGCTGCCATTTCGTAAAGAAATGAGCTCCACCGTGTACCCGCATGGGTGTGGCTGGGCACGAAGCGTGAGTACGTGCACGGTGCACATATTCTCTTCCTGCATACATACACCACCTACGTGGGGTTGTGTGAGAGAGATACAAACCTAGAGATATATCGTGTGTGGGTTCTTGAGA
>NC_041390.1:492008700-492022785 GCF_002162155.2 Triticum dicoccoides | reverse complement strand
GGGGGGGGTCAATCAAAATATTTAACATATGCAATGTGTGTGAAATAGAGTCCTGGATATAACATATATATAGAGGGGGCGATCCATGAGAAGAGAGTGGAGGTATCATCGGCTTGAGGTGTCCATAGAATCGAAGAGAGGGATGATGATGATGTGTGTGTGTGTGTGTGCGCGCGCGCGATTGATAAATAGTGCCATCGAATTTGTGTGTGCCCACGTCAAAGATATAGAGTGGCTGGCCTACTGGAACGTGAGATGGGACATGTGCAGTTTGTCTCTGTGGCATGGATACCTACCTGTAGCGCTCGACTATCGGTGTGTGGTGGTGGAAGAGGGAGGCCCAATTAACTATAGAGGTACAATGGCTGGTATATGTGTGGAGGAGGAGAGAGGCCTACCTCATGTATTAAGGAGATCGATCTGCCTCATGTATTAAGGGAGATCGATCGGCATCCATGCATATGTGCAGGAGATGAATAAGGTTGGGAGAGAGACAGAGCTAGAGTGTTGGAGGGGGTGGTAGTGGAGTTGCTTCTAACAAATGGTGGGATAGGCTTGCTAGACAAACGGAGGGCACACCCGCAATATCAATAAGTGAGGAGATGGCTGCTTGTTGTCTGTGCACGTGCGTGTGAGAGACGGGTCAGGAGGCATGCACAAATGATGAGGGGGGACGATGTGGCTGTGGTAAGCAGACCTAACTACATAGGAAGATCGATCACCCTTTGTAAGAGAAAGGAGAGACATACCTTGTGAGGTACGTCGATCGATGGGGGGTGGTTAAAGTCGATCTAGGTATATGTTGGGAGATCGATCGGTATACATGCATGTGTGTGTTAGAAGCAAATGAGGCACGAGGAGAAGGATAAAGAGAGAGAGGGATGCATGTAGGAGGTGGTATGAGAGGCATACTATATCGAGGGGGAGGAGTGTGCGAGTATGAGAACGATGAAAAGAGTGGTGGGAGTGAGGCATGGACGGTGACAAGAGAAGAGGGGAAGCTTGTGTTTGTGCTAGGCACACCTGGCTAGAGAGGCATATCGATCGATGTGTGCCGTAAAGAAGGAGCTGGGGGGACTACACACACCGTGGGTGAACGACCTAAAGTGAAAAGACGAATTTGCGCGATGGAGCTAGAGAATGCTGAGGGAGGTTGAGAGGGATGCGGGCGTGTGCATGCACAAGAGAAAGTTAGCGCTAGCTACAAAGATAAGAGGGTTGTGTGGGTGTAGAAGACGAATAGAGATCATATATACTTCATTATAAAAAGCGAATTCGGATATTTGAAGAATTTATCATAGTGTTTCAAACCGACGGATGTGTGAATATATATAACGGTGATACACATGGTGTGGTTATGAACATGATATACTACATTTAATATATTTTATCTCTACTCTTATAAAAAACGGAGTTGTTGATGATGGTGTGCCTGCCATCCTGCATTATAGGCCGTCTGATTTATATCTGGCGGATAGCAAGAAAACTAAGATGGTTGAAGTTGGCAACAATCATGATTGTAGATTCTTATTGAAATAGAGAAACGAATTCAAATTTAGTTCGAATTGCAGCGGTAGTATAGACATTTGGAATGCACTAAAATGTTGGTATGAGTAGGTTACATGCATTATATAGCAAGCGAAAAAATTTAATCAGACATAACATGGATTCATACTCGCTCCTTCCATCTATATAGGGCGTAATGAGATTTTTAAGACCGCCTTTGACTATTGACAAGATTAATAGTACATGACATGCACAATGTGAAAATTATATCATTGAAAGAACCTTTCACAGACGAATTTAACGGTGTGCTTTGTGTAAGTTGCATGTCATATATCATTGCTCTAATATTTGGTCAAAGTTAGCATCAAAAAACGCATTAGGCCCTATATAGATGGAAGGAGGGAGTAGCTTTGAATAGCATTTGTATAGTAAAACGGGGCAAGACTCTCTCTTTGTGTGGTGTGAATAGTTTTATTTTTTCGTTTTCTTTTTGGTTGAGGGAAGTGCGAATTGATTTGGTACGTACAAGTACAATATTACTACACGTTAGGCTTGTCCCTAAAATTCAACCCGCGTCTTGTTATATCCCGAAAATTCAGATATCGTGCTCCCAAAACTGGCGCCTTCACAACCCGCGCCTTGCTATCCTGAAATTACAACACGTGCGAAAACTCCCTCCACCTGCCAAATCCCGACATGCGAAATCCCCCTTCTAACACTGAGCCGAAAGGGCCGCTAGTTCAAATCGGTGGGGGGGTACTTTTGTAACACACCCTACATTTTGGACAAGCGCGTTCCTAACTCATGCTTCACCCCTCCCATCGCCCCCTTTTCGCCATTCGAAATCCCAGGCCACCATAACCTCTCCGCTCCAGCCGCGAAACCCCACCCTCCTCTGTCCACCACATCACCACTACCCAGCCGGAGCCTCTTCCCCGATGATGTCGTCCACCGCAACAGCTCGACGTCCCTCATCCACCTCCCTAGATGAGGATCCATCGTCCATCTCGCCGTCTCGCCGGTTCAGCCGCCCCGTCCTCCACCTCCAAGGAGCTGCTCCGATGATTGCCTCGTCTATCGCGGCTGCTCCATCCCCACAGCGCCGCCTTAACCGGCTCCACCGGAACCGCAGCATCCTCACCGACTCCTCGGACGAAGCCGAGGCCTACTCGGCACCACCAAAGAGGTTGTACACTCATTGCATCGCACCTTCTCCTTAACTCAACCTCCCGGCGCCGATGGTGCTCCATCCTGCACCCCCATGGAGCGGCTACCTTGAAGTCGGCGCCGCGGGCGACATCTCCACGGCGACTCTCTCCCAGTGCGAGGCCCCTTCAGCAGCGGTGTCCATACCAGCCGGATCTGCTGCTGCTGCTCCGGCTCTCGCTCGCTCGCTCGCTCGCCCAGCTGCTGCTGCTGCTGCTCTCCCCCTCGCTCGTGCTGTTGCTCTGCTCCGATTAAGCCACACTTCAGTCGACTGAATCAACTTTTGGGTCAGTCGATTTTCAGGGGTTGGGGGGCTCGCCGGAGTTAAGGAAGAACCACCCGCAGCGGGGATGGGGGCTCGCCGGAGAGGTACCCCACTATCTATCTTAGGGTTCAGGGTGGGGGCGGGGGGGCTAGAGGGCTGGCCGGGGCGGTGGTGGCGAGTTGTTTCGGGGCGGCGAGGCGGTGCTGGGGCCGGCGGTTCGGCCGGTGGTGGATGGCGGCTTAGGGGGGTGCAGGTTGAAGATGAACTGCAGGCCCTCCCTAAACTACATGTCAAGTGCCTCTCTGCTACCATTGCGTTCAGTTTCAACAGTAGCATTCAGATTCCACAGTAAATTTCAGTTTCGACAGTTAAGTTCAGAGTCAACAGTTTTTACCTCATCTGTTTTAGTCAGGTGGTTTTTGGTGATGTTAATTTTACATCCATTTTACATCATCTATTGGAGATGCTATTAGAATCCCACTCGAGATTGACGATGTCTGTCTTGTGCTGCTTCAGCCTTGACGTCTTACGGCTCACCGGAGCTGCTCCAACGACAGAACAATCCATCACAACAGAGCAGTGCCCTGGACGCCGTCTACAGATTCCTCAGATCTTCCTCCACACCTCCGGCAACCACCTCTGCCTCAACTGCTTCAGCGACCAACCCAATGATGCTGAGGTCGACACGGCTACGGCAAAGAGGTTGTACACTTGTTGCATCACTTATTACTATACATTCACGTCGATCCATTAGGGCTATTTTGGTTCAACGGAAAAACATCGATCCACTGGTTGTTACCATCACTCTAAATTTTTGCATGCTCACCTTACATAATCTCACCATATTTTTCGTATGCATGTCAGATATTGTACACAGTCATGCTGCACATGTAGAGAAAAAGAGAAGAGTTTTGCGCGGCAATACAATGTCATGCAGACATCGCTCCATGGTGGGTTCAATGGAAAACCCTCCCCACCCCTCTCCAGATCTTAATCCAGAGGAAGATATCTGTTCTGAGGCGGATTCAGACGCCGCTGTCCACTCCTATTTACCCCCCAAGGTGTTTGCTCTACCTTGGCATGATGATGTTAGTCATATCATGCATATGTTGCCTAGCAGTGCCTACTTTTGACATCATATATGTCATCTTCTTAGTTTAGACATGTTCTGTAATGCCACCTGTTTAGTTTCTATATCATATATGGGAATTATGCAGTCTCATGTCTTTTAGCCAGCCATAATATATGTGAAATGTGCAATGCCATGCTGTTTAACCAGGCATCATATATTTGAATGATATCTTGCCCATCCTTTTCTTCATTACATTTCCATTTGTCGACAATGTTTGTACATTAAACTACTCTTCCTGTGAATCAGCCATTTGGGTGGGAGATGGAAAAATCTGGAGTGGAAACAAGGCCTTCAGAGTAGACAGTGCTACCTGTCGAAGCAGATCTCTTGTTGGGTCCAGATAGCTCCTCAGAGATGGATTCAGAGACAGATGACCAGTCCTATTCCCCCACTAAGGTGTATGCTCTAACTTGGCACGGTTATACTACTCATATCATGCATACGGTGTCTTGCATTGCATAGTTTAGACATCATATACACAATATTCAACACCATGTTCTTAGTTCAGACATCATATCGAATGCCCTCTGTTTAGCATATAAATCACATATGTGAATTAAATGATGCGACCCTGATTACTTAGATAACATGTAGGTGAATTATGTCATGCGATCATGTTTAGTTATTCATCATATCTTTGAATTATGTTATGCTATGCTATCCAGTTTAGATAGACATCATATATGTGAAATTATGTCATGCTATCCATTTTAGTTAAACAATATACATGTCAACTATTTCATGCCCTCTTTTTTCCACACTATCTATTGCATCTGTCTCTCATACAATGTCTGTACATTCAACTATGTTTCCTGTTTATCAGCCATTTGAATTGGAGCGGGTGATGCCAGTATCCAGACTAAAAACACGGTCTTCAAATAAAACAGTGCTACCTCTTGGTGGAGATAGCACCCCGGTTGTACATGCATAAGAACCAGCCCTACCACACATAACCCAAACTCTCGCAGATTGTACCCCTACTACGATGGACAAAGAACCAGCTTCACCCAATCTAACCCCAACCCCAGCCGATAATAACCCAGTTCCTATTGACACAACACCATCTCCACCACAGAGCTCCCAAACAAGAGCAGTTAGTAAGGCAGCTCCAGTGCCCAAAGGGCCAGTACTATCACGGCGAACCCCAACTCCACCAGTTAGTACGCCTATTCCTGTGGAGGAAGCACAACCAGCTAGTCGTAGTTTAGCATCTATCGCATTTGATGTTGTTAAATCGTATGTGCGTATCTTCCCATCTTGGAAATATTATACTAAAGATGAAGGAAAATGCCAGTTGCAGGTGTTTGTCCAGGAGTTATGTGTAAGTAATGTTATTCATGGCAATTACTTTGCTTCGTCCCATACATCCTACCTCCATGATGGTTATAATACAACAAATTTTCCCATTTTTCTCTATAGAGAAGGACCGATTTGGAAACTCAGGATGAGGTAACCTGTGCTAATACCTCTGCTATCTTCAAGAATGCTTGGTGGCAGTATCGGTATTACCTGAAGAAAACATACTTCACCGGCAAAGAAACTCATCAAATTCCCTTACGTTCTCCTGAGACACATTTACTGGACAATGACTGGGAACGCCTTGTTCTGTACTGGTCCCGAACCAAGAATGTGGTAAGGTCTATGAGCTCATTTTCTATTTTTAAGTATTATATTCTTGCGTCTTACTGTACTCTGTTCATGTAGAACAAGTGCCTAAACTTGAAGAACAACTGTTCTAATTTAAGACTCCATTGCTATCATAGGACATAGATATATGTTTGTTTGATGCTTTTATTATGTACTAGTACTTGGCAATAGAAGACTTGGTAGTTTAATCCTGTCCACCTTACTAATGAACTGGTTCACCGAAATGAGTTTCATATACTAGTACATGCTAAACTTGTTATGTGTCTGCTTGTTTCTTCTTTTAGAATACTGACAGAATATTGGGGAAGAGTGCCTTATTATGCAACGGTAAAGAAAGTAATGTAGATAAGGTTCAGGATAGTGACACATCCTATCTTGGTTTAGTGTTGGAGTTACTGGCCACTACCGCTTGCACAAGCTATTCAAACTCACTTTCTGAATCAGTTCAGTTTCTTGAGTCTCAACTACAAGCTGAAAGACATTGATCAGCTGTGCTGCGACAAGAAGCGGAAGGACTGTGGAAGTCCCTAGAGCATTCAGATGCATACTTTCTGGTGCAACAACAAGCGTTGGAGGATTTTAGCGCCAAACAGGACAAAGCTAATCAGCTTGCTAAGCTTATTGGCAGCATGGTGGATACCCAGGATAACGTTTCTTGAGCTCTTCTGAAGTTGTTTCAGTTATGCTCTTGTTTTGCTGCCGCGTTTATTTGCACTAGTGGCCAATTTTGACGGCCAGTGTATATGATATGCTGCTTTGTTCCCTATATTTGCACTGGTGGCAAACTTTGATGCCCAGTGGATGTAATATGTGTAATACCCGTGATAGCCTAGCGTTAGTTGCTTTCTTATTTATTTCCTTGTTGTCTTATTTATTTTTTTGCTTGTAGTCATTGCAGTTCTTTTTCCGCGGTTAACTAGTGGCTGCAATAACCTATTTTTTAAAACTAGGCCACAATAACCATGGGCTAATATTTACTGTAGTGGCACTGGGCCTCCTACGGGCCGTAGAAATAGTGGGCCTTCTACGGGCCGTAGAAACAATGGGCCTTCTACGGGCCGTAGAAACAATGGGCCTTCTACGGGCCGTATCATCAATGGGCCTTATACGGGCTGTATGATCGATTGGCCAAACATGGGCCAATAACAGGCCGCATTATGGCCGTAAACGGGCTAGAGTTGGAATCGTCCATTCATGGCCCGACCATAACGGGCCATCATTAATAGGCCGTATTTGATGACGCTATGAAAACAGCCCAACGTATTAACGGACCACAAACGGGCCGACTGTAACCACGGGCTAAATTTGGCCCATAAGCAGAAAATGACAGTAACGGGCCGTAAGTAAACGAATGCTGGAAATGAGCCCAAGAATAAATGGGCTCTGAGAAGGCCGAAAGATAACATGGGCTGGAAACGGACCAACCGATAACGGGACGTTAATGGGTATAAAGTGATATACTGTTCATTACAGGCCAGTTTCACCACGAGCCGTTAATGGGTGTAAAGTGATACACTGTTCATTACGGGCCAGTTTCACCACGGGCCGTTAATAGGCCAAGAGTTACATAGGGCCTCATATGGGCCGAAAGACGTCATGGGCCATACATGGGCCAGAAGTGAAAACGGGCTAGAATCATATCGGATGGCCCAAATGACGCTACTGGGCCTAATTCGGATAGGGCGTAACGGGCCTTGGGTTAGCGGGTTGTAAATGGGCTATATGCGAACAGGCCGTTAAGAGGCTTTCCATGGGCCAGGCCGCCACCTTTTGACCAAGTCAAATGGGCCGGCCTTTTTCACAGGAATGGGCCTCTGTTGGGCCGTGCCACGTGTCGACGTATCATAGGCGCCTATCTGACCCACTGACAAGCTGACACGTGTTTCGTCCGGCCAATAAGAATTTTACACGTGGAAATTTCCCATTGGTCGGGGCTGTTAACAGGTTATCGGATCCAAAACCCGACCCGATAGCTTAACGGCATTCCGTTACGGTGGATGCCATGTGTTGGTCACCCTTGATGAAAGCACTTCTGTGACGCGCGATTTATCGTCATGGAAGTGGACACTTCCGTGATGATAATTTTGGTAATGTCATGGAACACTTCTACGACAGCACATGTATGACTATCTTGATTCTTTCATAAATTTGTCATGGATGTACATGCATGACAAAAAAAGCGACCTACTGTGACAAACACGTATCATCACGGAAGTGTATTTTTTTGTAGTGTTTCCAAGTGACCGTAGGGGCAGCAAGGCACGTATTGTATTGTTGCCATCGAGGATAACAAGATGGGGTTTATATCATATTGCATGAGTTTATCCCTCTACATCATGTCATCTTGCTTAAAGCGTTACTCTATTCTTTTCAACTTAATAGTCTAGATGCATGCTGGATATCGGTCGATGTGTGGAGTAATAGTAGTAGATGCAGGCAGGAGTCGGTCTACTTGTCTCGGACATGATGCCTATATACGTCATCATACCTAGATATTCTCATAACTATGCTCAATTCTGTCAATTGCTCAACAGTAATTTGTTTACCCACCATAATACTTATGCTCTCGAGAGAAGCCACTAGTGAAACCTATGGCCCCGGGTCTATTTTCTATCATATTAATCTTCCATCAACAAGCTACTTCCTTTTCCGTTTATTTTGCTTTCTTTACTTTGCATCTTTATCATAAAAATACCAAAAATATTACCTTATCATATCTATCAGATCTTACTTTCGTAAGTGACCGTGCAGGGATTAACAACCCCTTTATTGCGTTGGTTGTGAGGATTTTATTTGTTTGTGTAGGTGTGAGGGACTCGTGTGTGGCCTCCTACTGGATTGATACCTTGGTTCTAAAAAACTGAGGGAAATACTTATGCTACTTTGCTGCATCACCCTTTCCTCTTCAAGGGAAAACCAGCGCAGTGCTCAAGAGGTAGCAAGAAGGATTTCTGGTGCCGTTGCCAGGGAGTCTATGCAAAATTCAACATACCAAGTACCCATCACAAACCCTTATCTCCCGTATTACATTATTTGCCATTTGCCTCTCATTTTCCTCTCCCCCACTTCACCCTTGCCGTTTTATTTGCCCTCTCTCTCCGTCCTCCTTCTCTTTATCTATTTGCCTCTTTTTGCCCGTCTCTTGTTTGCTTGTGTGTTGGATTGCTTGCTTGTCACGATGGCTCAAGATAACACTAAATTGTGTGACTTTACTAATACCAACAAAAAATGATTTTATTAGCACTCCGATTGCTCCTCTTACCGATGCTGAATCTTGTGAAATTAATGCTGCTTTGCTGAATCTTGTCATGAAAGATCCGTTTTCCGGCCTTCCTAGTGAAGATGCCGCTACCCATCTAAACAACTTTGTTGATTTATGTGATATGCAAAAGAAGAAAGATGTGGACAATGATATTGTTAAATTGAAGCTATTTCCTTTTTCGCTTAGAGATCGTGCTAAAGCTTGGTTTTCATCTTTGCCTAAAAATAGTATTGATTCGTGGAATAAGTGCAAAGATGCTTTTATCTCTAAGTATTTTCCTCCCGCTAAGATCATCTCTCTTAGAAACGATATCATGAATTTTAAGCAACTTGGTCATGAACATGTTGCACAAGCTTGGGAGAGGATGAAATTAATGATACGTAATTGCCCTACACATGGTTTGAATTTATGGATGATTATACAAAAAAAATTATGCCGGATTGAATTTTGCTTCTAGAAATCTTTTAGATTCCGCCGCGGGAGGCACTTTTATGGAAATCACTTTATGATAAGCTACTAAACTCCTAGATAATATTATGGTTAATTATTCTCAATGGCACACTAAATGATCTATTAATAAGAAAGTGCATGCGATAGAAGAAATTAATGTTTTGAGTGGAAAGATGGATGACTTATGAAATTATTTTCTAATAAAAGTGTTTCTTCTGATCCTAATGATATGCCTTTGTCTACTTTAATTGAGAATAATAATGAATCTATGGATGTGAATTTTGTTGGTAGGAATAATTTTGGTAACAACGCGTATAGAGGAAACTTTAATCCTAGGCCGTATCCTAGTAATTCCTCTAATAATTATGGTAATTCCTACAACAATTCTTATGAAAATTTTAATAAGATACCCTCTTATTTTGCGTCTAATATTAAAGAATTTATTACTTTGCAAAAGAATTTCAATGTTTTGATTGAAGAAAAATTGCTTAAGATTGGTGAGTTGGCTAGGAACGTTGATAGAATTTCTCTTGATATTGATTCTTTGAAACTTAGATCTATTCCACCTAAGCATGATATCAATTAGTCTCTCAAAGCCATGAGAATTTCCATTGATGAGTGCAAAGAAAGAACCGCTAGGATGCGTGCTAAGAAAGATTGCTTTATAAAAGCGTGTTCTTCTAGTTTCCATGATAACAAAGATGAAGATCTAAAAGTTATTGATGTGTCCCCTATTAAATATTTGTTTTGCAATATGAATCTTGATAATGATGGGACTGAATATGATCCACCTTTACCTAGAAGACGTTCCAAAAATTCAGAGTCTTTAGATCTTGATGCTAAAATTGTTAAAAGTGGGATTGAAGAAGTCAAAACTTTAAATATCAATGAACCCACTATTTTGGATCTCAAGGAATTTAATTATGATAATTCCTCTTTGATAGATTGTATTTCCTTGTTGCAATCCGTGCTAAATTCTACTCATGCTTATAGTCAAAATAAAGCCTTTACCAAACATATAGTTGATGCTTTGATGCAATCTTATGAAGAAAAACTTGAGTTGGAAGTTTCTATCCCTAGAAAACTTTATGATGAGTGGGAACCTACTATTAAAATTAAAATTGAATATCATGAATGCTATGCTTTGTGTGATTTGGGTGCTAGTGTTTCCACGATTCCAAAGACTTTGTGTGATTTGCTAGGTTTCCGTGATTTCGATGATTGCTCTTTAAACCTGCACCTTGCGGATTCAACTATTAAGAATCCTATGGGAATAATTAATGATGTTCTTATTGTTGCAAATAGGAATTATGTGCCCGTAGATTTTATTGTTCTTGACATAGATTGCAATCCTTCATGTCCTATTATTCTTGGTAGACCTTTCCTTAGAACGATTGGTGCAATTATTGATATGAAGGAAGGGAATATTAGATTCCAATTTCCATTAAGGAAAGGAATGGAACACTTCCCTAGAAAGAAAATTAAATAACCATATGAATCTATTATGAGAGCCACTTATGGATTGCCTACCAAAGATGGCAATACCTAGATCTACCCTTGCTTTTATGCCTAGTTAGGGGCGTTAAACGATAGCCTTGTTTGGAGGCAACCCAATTTTATTTTTATTCCTTGCTTTTTGCTCATGTTTATTAATAAATAATTTATCTAGCCTCTGTTTTGGTTGTGTTTTTTTGTGTTCAATTAGTGTTTGTGCCAAGTAGAACCGTTGGGAAGACTTGGGGAAAGTCTTTTTAATCTTGCTGTAAAAAACAGAAACTTTAGCGCTCACGAGAATTGCTGCCATTTTTATTTGGAAATTGATATTTAGTAATTATTTTTTCAGATGATTAATAGACAAATTCCTCACATCCATAAATTTATTTTAGAATTTTTGGGGTTCCAGAACTTGCGTTAGCTACAGATTACTACAGATTGTTCTGTTTTTGAAAGATTCTGTTTTTCGTGTGTTGTTTGCTTATTTTGATGAATCTATGGCTAGTAAAATAGTTTATAAACCATAGAGAAGTTTTAATACAGTAGGTTTAACACCAATATAAATAAAGAATGAGTTCATTACAGTACCTTGAAGTGGTATTTTGTTTTATTTCGCTAACGGAGCTCACGAGATTTTCTACTTTAAGTTTTGTGTTGTGAAGTTTTCAAGTTTTGGGTTATGGAACAAGGAGTGGCAAGAGCCTAAGCTTGAGGATTACCATGGCACCCCAAGATAATCTAAGGACACCTAAAAGCCCAAGCTTGGGGATGCCCCGGAAGGCATCCCCTCTTTTGTCTACTTCCAGCAGTAACTTTACTTGGAGCTATATTTTTATTTAGCACATGATATGTGTTTTGCTTGGAGCGTCTTGTATTATTTGAGTATTCATTTGTTAGTTTTCCACAATCATGCTTTCTGTAGACACCTTTTGAGAGAGACGCACATGATTTGGAAATTGTTAGAATACTCTATGTGCTACACTTATATCTTTTGAGTTATATAGTTTTTGCTCTAGTGCTTCACTTATATCTTTTAGGGCACGGTGGTGGATTTGTTTAATAGAAACTATTGTTCTCTCATGCTTCACTTAGATTATTTTTAGAGTCCTACAAAACAGCATGGTAATTTTCTTTAATTATGTTAGGCATTCAAGATTAATAAAAAAATTCTTATGAGTGTGTTGAATACTATGAGAAATTTGATACTTGATAATTGTTTTGAGATATGGAGATGGTGATATTAGAGTCATGCTAGTTCAGTAGTTGTGAATTTGAGAAATGCTTGTGTTGAAGTTTGTGATTCCCGTAGCATGCACGTATGGTGAACCGTTATTGAAGAAGTTGGAGCATGAATTATTTATTGATTATCTTCCTTATGAGTGGCGGTCAGGGATGAGCGATGGTCTTTTCCTACCAATCTATCCCCCTAGGAGCATGCGCGTAGTACTTTGTTTCGATAACTAATAGATTTTTGCAATAAGTATGTGAGTTCTTTATGACTAATGTTGAGTCCATGTATTATACGCACTCTCACCCTTCCACCATTGCTAGCCTCTCTAATACCGCACACCTTTCGCCGGTATCATACACCCACCATATACCTTCCCCAAAACAGCCACCATACCTACCTATCATGGCATTTCAATAGCCATTCCGAGATATATTGCCATGCAACTTTCCACCGTTCCGTTTACTATGACACGCTCCATCATTGTCATATTGCTTTGCACAATCATGTAGTTGACATTGTACTTGTGGCAAAGGCACTGTTCATAATTCTTTCATACATGTCACTCATGCATCATTGCACATCCCGGTACACCACCGCAGGCATTCACATAGAGTCATATTTTGTTCTAAGTATTGAGTTGTAAGTAAATAAAAGTGTGATGATCATCATTTTTAGAGCATTATCCCAAGTGAGGAAAGTATGATGGAGACTATGATTCCCCGACAAGTCGGGATGAGACTCTGGACTAAAAAAAGGAGGCCATAAAAATAGATAAAAGGCCCAAATAAAAAAATGAGAGAAAAAGAGAGAAGGGACAATGCCACTATCCTTTTACAACACTTGTGCTTCAAAGTAGCACCATGATCTTCATGATAGAGAGTCTCCTATGATATCACTTTCATATACTAGTGGGAATTTTTCATTATAGAACTTGGCTTGTATATTCCAATGATGGGCTTCCTCAAAATGCCCTAGGTCTTCTTGAGCAAGCGAGTTGGATGCACACCCACTTAGTTCTTTTTGTTGAGCTTTCATATACTTATAGCTCTAGTGCATCTGTTGCATGGAAATCCCTACTCACTCACATTGATATCTATTAATGGGCATCTCCATAGCCTGTTGATACGCCTAGTTGATGTGAGACTATCTTCTCCCTTTTTGTCTTCTCCGCAACCACCATTCTATTCCACATATAGTGCTATATCCATGGCTCACGCTCATGTATTGCGTGAAGATTGAAAAAGTTTGAGAACGCCAAAAGTATGAAACAATTGCTTGGCTTGTCATCGAAGTTGTGCATGATTTAAATACTTTATGTGGTGAAGATGGAGCATAGCCAGACTATATGATTTTGTAGGGATAACTTTCTTTGGCCATGTTATTTTGAAGAGACATAATTGCTTAGTTAGTATGCTTGAAGTATTATTATTTCTATGTCAATATTGAACTTTTGTCTTGAATCTTTCGGATCTGAATATTCATGACACAATTAAGAGAATTACACTGAAATTATGCCAAGTAGCATTCCACATCAAAAATTCTGTTTTTATCATTTACCTACTCGAGGACGAGCAGGAATTAATCTTGGGGATGATTGATACGTCTCCAACGTATCTATAATTTTTTATTGTTCCATGCCATATTATATCCTGTTTTGGACATTATTGGGCTTTATTATACAATTTTATATTATTTTTGGGACTAACCTATTAACCGGAGGCCCAGCCCAGAATTGTTGTTTTTTTGCCTATTTCAGAGTTTCACAGAAAAAGAATATCAAACAGAGTCCAAACGGAATGAAACCTTCGAGAACATGATTTTCGGAATGAACATGATCCAAAGGACTTGGACCCTACGTCAAGAAAGCAACAAGGAGGGCACGAGGTAGGGGG
>NC_041390.1:492003335-492008407 GCF_002162155.2 Triticum dicoccoides | reverse complement strand
GGGGCCCACATTGCTCCACCGACGTACTTGTTCCTCCTATATATACCCACGTACCCCCAAACTACCAGATACGGAGCCAAAACCATAATTCCACCGCCATAACTTTCTGTACCCATGAGATCCCATCTTGGGGCCTTTTCCGGAGCTCCGCCGTAGGGGGCATCGATCATGGAGGGCTTCTACATCAACACCATAGCCTCTCCGATGAAGTGTGAGTAGTTTACTTCAGACCTTCGGGTCCATAGTTATTAGCTAGATGGCTTCTTCTCTCTTTTTGGATCTCAATACAAAGTTCTCCCCCTCTCTTGTGGAGATCTATTCGATGTAATCTTCTTTTTGCGGTGTGTTTGTTGAGACCAATGAATTGTGGGTTTATGATCAATTTTATCTATGAACAATATTTGAATCTTCTCTGAATTCTTTTATGTATGATTGGTTATCTTTGCAAGTCTCTTCAAATTATCAGTTTGGTTTGGCCTACTAGATTGATCTTTCTTGAAATGGGAGAAGTGCTTAGCTTTGGGTTTAATCTTGCGGTGTCCTTTCCCAGTGACAGTAGGGGCAGCAAGGCACGTATTGTATTGTTGTCATCGAGGATAACAAGATGGGGTTTATATCATATTGCATGAGTTTATCCCTCTACATCATGTCATCTTGCTTAAAGCGTTACTATTCTTTTGAACTTAATACTCTAGATGCATGCTGGATAGCGGTTGATGTGTGGAGTAATAGTAGTAGATGCAGGCAGGAGTCGGTCTACTTGTCTCGGACGTGATGCCTATATACATGATCATACCTAGATATTCTCATAACTATGCTCAATTCTGTCAATTTCTCAACAGTAATTTGTTTACCCACCGTAATACTTATGCTCTCGAGAGAAGCCACTAGTGAAACCTATGGCCCCGGGGTCTATTTTCTATCATATTAATCTTCCATCAACAAGCTACTTCCTTTTCCATTTATTTTGCTTTCTTTACTTTGCATCTTTATCATAAAAATACCAAAAATATTATCTTATCATATCTATCAGATATCACTTTCGTAAGTGACCGTGAAGGGCTTGACAACCCCTTTATTGCGTTGGTTGCAAGGATTTTATTTGTTTGTGTAGGTGCGAGGGACTCGTGCGTGGCCTCCTACTGGATTGATACCTTGGTTCTCAAAAACTGAGGGAAATACTTACACTACTTTGCTGCATCATCCTTTTTCTCTTCAAGGGAAAACCAACGCAGTGCTCAAGAGGTAGCAAACTCCTTGGAAACAAGCAAGTTTTTGAGGCCCAAGAGGAGACGTTTGATATTTGCAGCCTTTATATAGGGGTTCAGACCCGTCTTTTTCTTCCACGCTTGCCTCTTTCTCAACCCCTGCTACCCCGAGTTCCAACACCCGGGTTTCGATCGCCACCAGCCCCAATCATGTCCGGATCCAGCCGTCAAGGCCGGTGGGTAGCTTCTTCTGTTGTGGAGTAAGACATTGCAAAGCTTCGGGCGGCAAGGTACCTGACCGTTGAAATCCATCATCGGCTTCCTGCCGAGGGGCAGGTTATTCCCACCCCCAGATCCGGCGAGATGGTCGTGTTCGTGTCCCACTTGCTCCGTGGGTTGGGGTTTGCACTTAACCACTTCGTATGAGGGCTCATGTTCTATTACGGGCTAGACTTTCACGATTTGGCCCCGGACTCTATTCTTCTTATCTCGGTGTTTATCGTCGCGTGTGAAGCCTTCCTCCGAACTCCTCCGCACTTCGGCTTGTGGCTGAAGACCTTCGATGTGAAGCCGCAAGTGGTAGAGGGGGAGCAGGCCGAGTGCGGCGGCGCTACAGTGAGCAAGCTTGCTAGCGTCGTTTGGCTGAGAGGATCCTTCGCCAAATCTTCCAATCTATGGCAGCAGGGGTGGTTCTATATCACCGAGCCCCGCATCTCCAAGTGGGCAACTGCGTCCGCATTCCGATCAGCTCCCCAATTCAGCTTGCATCGTGGATTAACAAGGGGCTGGATTGGGGATCAATGAATGATGTGCGAACTCTGCAAAGTCGCATCCGCAGCCTCATTGAGAGGGACATCGACATAGCCAACGTCGTTCAAGTAATGCTAGTTCGTCGGACCCTGCCGTGCCAGCGACGGCCTCTCCGCCTATGGGAGTTCAATCTAGAAGGGTCGCGGACTCTTCAGCACTTCTTCGGCACAACACACGAAGGAATGTGGAGATTATTCTTCGGGAAACGAAGGCAATGGCCGGACACCACCGAAGATGTCGGCCTAGACTGTAACCATCCGGATACCCCGGTAAGTACCCGTTTACCGAATACCTTATAGTCAGATACTTAGTGGCAAGATACCAACAGTATCACCCTTTTTCAGGGCTGGTTAAAGAAGGTGGAACGGATTAGGTGTCCGGCTCCCCTTCCCGAAGACTCAGCTAATCCTGTGTTAACAAGGATGCTGGCCTCGGTGCCATACCAGGCACCAGTAGGGCAGGGTGAAAAGACCCAAGATGACCTTAGTTTCGGAGGTAAGTCGGACACTGAGTCCGGAGAAATCGACCCTTCCTCGCCCGAAGACGGAGGCGGAAAAGGACCCAGTGTCCCTTCCCCAGACAGGAGAAAAAGGGCCGCCTCCGAAGATTGGGAGGGGCGGTCTTCTAAGAAGGGCAAGATGCCACCGTCGATCATCTTGGGTTTGGAAAGTGATGCCGTTGAGAAGCTCCAATAGGGGGACAAGCCCTCGGCCAAACCGTAAGAGAATCCGGAGTACTTTGATAGCGTCCCGCTCCATTATTGTTACCGAAGATACACGTAACGTATTTATGCATTTTTACAGGTCGGCACAACATTTTTCTGGGCGATCCTCTTCTTCGGGGAGTCTCCTCCCAGAGATGATGGAGAGCAAGACGCCTCCTCCGACCTCCTCGCCCAATAAGGCGGATGACTCTGAAGTGTCATCGTGGAGGGTCCCTTTAGACCAGGGGACAGGAGAGGCAGTACCCAGAGGTGGACCTCCGACCATCCGGGATTCCGGGGCTGATGATAACAAAGGCCCCGGACTGTCTGGTTCACAGCCGACAGCGATTTTGAAGACGGGTGAGCAGATTCCTTCAAAGGATGATTGTGCTTTTGGAGCAGCTTCCGTTGACCCGGGGACTTCGGATATTTTGCGGGACATGTTGCGGAAAGCATCCGTCTCAGGGGACAACGTACCTTGATGGGTACCGTGATTGAAAAGATTTCATCCGCGAAGAGCGGATTAAATGAGGCCTTCATGAGCCAACTGAAGGGTTTCGAGGTTTGTGACATACTGTTTTCAACTATGTTTCATTTGCAAAGATGCGCATGTGTATTGGTAGTAGCCCTTGATACTCGGGTTGGCTTCCGCCGGGAAGCAAAATGGAGGATTGAAAAAGGATCTTTTGAGGACTAACCTGATCAACTTTGAACACAGGTTACTTCCCCCTTGGCCGCTTCCCGGACTATGGAAATTGCCGATTTGCAGCGGAAGCTTGTTGTGGCAGAGGATGATCTTGCTTTAATAAATATGTGTCTTGACGAGTCGCAAGGTATGTATTCGGAGCAATCCTCATACATTTTTGTGGTATAAGCATGATGCTGAGATTTAGATGCTGGAATATGCATGGCTGTAGATGGTGCTGCCGCCGTTGAAGTTCTCCGAGTGGAGCTAGCCCGGGCCAAAGAGCAGGCCCGTCGTAGTAATGCTGCTACCGAAAAGGCATCGGTTGAATTAAAAGCCGAACAAGCTGGACAATGCCAAGATTAGGAGAAGATATCCACTATGAAGCTCGAATTGGAGAATGCTACCGGCCGCTGTGAATTTCTGGAGAAGGAGAGTAAAGCCTTAACGGCTGATCTGGAAAAGGCCTTACAAGAGGTTAGAGCAGCGCGGTCGGAGTCCAGAGCATCCCGTGAGGAGGTTCGACAGGCGAGGGATATTGCGGCTGGAAAGCCCTTTCTGCTGCAAACTAAGTTCGGTGACCGGAACTATGCCCAGCTTAACCAAGTATGGAGTTCTCCGGACATGTTCTTGGACTTGTCGAAGAGTTCTGCCGATGCGGCACAGTATTACCAAGCGCGATATGGATATGCAATGGAGAAGCTTTTTTGGTCGCAGTTTGGCACATCAAAGCGCCCTCTGTTGCTCAATGAACAGATGTCCCAATGGGCCGAACTTCATAGGATATCCGACACTGCCATGAAGGATGTCATAATCCAGTTGTGGCCAACCAAGCCTGTTCCGAATAGCTATTTCAGTTTGGTGCGGAGGCTTGTTAGTGCGGTGCCGCGTATCGATGCTGTGAAGCGATCATCGTGCATTGAGGGTGCGCGAATGGCTTTAGCCCAAGTCAAAACATTCTGGGGGAAGATGAAGGCCATCGATGTTGCGACGAAGAGTCCGCCCAAAGGCAAGGACCGCCCAGAACCGGAGCATTATTTTGAAGACGTCCTAGAGGCCGCCCGCTTTATAGAGGGTCAATGCTCGAAAGACATAATGTTCGTGTGAGGTGTATGAAAATTGTAAAAGACAATTTTATAGTTAATCTATTTATGTTTTGCTTGAAAGCTTGAATCCTCCTGTGCGGCCGTTTTCATATAATCTGAAAGTTTTCCCGTCGTCGGCTGCAGCCCCCTTGTAGGAAGTACAGGGGTGTTTGGAAAGGCATTTAATCACTCTTTATCCAACGTCTTGGTCCATGAAGGAGGTGATAAATGCGGTGAACCAGGCAATTGTACTATAGGGCGTTAACGCTTTCACTTAGCCATAGGAGTTTTATTGTGGGGCTACGACATAGCCCATGGTATGTACGCGGCATAATACGTCTCCAACGTATCTATAATTTTTGATTGTTCCATGCTATATTATATCCTGCTTTCGACATTATTGGGCTTTATTATACACTTTTATATTATTTTCGGGACTAACCTATTAACCGGAGGCCCAACCCAGAATTGTTGTTTTTTGCCTATTTCAGAGTTTCGCAGAAAAAGAATATCAAACAGAGTCCAAACAGAATGAAACCTTCGGGAACGTGATTTTCGGAACGAACATGATCCAAAGGACT
>NC_041390.1:491996674-492003042 GCF_002162155.2 Triticum dicoccoides | reverse complement strand
CGCGCCCTCCACCCTCGTGGGGCCCACGTTGCTCAACCGACATACTTCTTCCTCCTATATATACCTACGTACCCCCAAACTACTAGAGACGGAGCCAAAACCCTAATTCCACCGCTGTAACTTTCTGTACCTGTGAGATCCCATCTTGGGGCCTTTTTCGGAGCTCCGCCGGAGGGGGCATCAATCACGGAGGGCTTCTACATCAACACCATACCTCTCCGATGAAGTGTGAGTAGTTTACTTCAGACCTTCGGGTCCATAGTTATTAGCTAGATGGCTTCTTCTCTCTTTTTGGATCTCAATACAAAGTTCTCCCCCTCTCTTGTGGATATCTATTCGATGTAATCTTCTTTTTGCGGTGTGTTTGTTGAGACCGATGAATTGTGGGTTTATGATCAAGTTTATCTATGAACAATATTTGAATCTTGTCTGAATTCTTTTATGTATGATTGGTTATCTTTGCAAGTCTCTTCGAATTATCAGTTTGGTTTGGCCTACTAGATTGATCTTTCTTGCAATGGGAGAAGTGCTTAGCTTTGGGTTCAATCTTGCGGTGTCCTTTCCCAATGACAGTAGGGAGCAAGACACGTATTGTAGTGTTGCCATCGAGGATAACAAGATGGGGTTTATATCATATTGCATGAGTTTATCCCTCTACATCATGTCATCTTGCTTAAAGCGTTACTCTGTTCTTTTGAACTTAATACTCTAGATGCATGCTGGATAGCGGTCGATGTGTGGAGTAATAGTAGTAGATGCAGGCAGGAGAAGGTCTACTTGTCTCGGACATGATGCCTATATACATGATCATACCTAGATATTCTCATAACTATGCTCAATTCTGTCAATTGCTCAACAGTAATTTGTTTACCCACCGTAATACTTATGCTCTCGAGAGAAGCCACTAGTGAAACCTATGGCCCCCGGGTCTATTTTCCATCATATTAATCTTCCGTCAACAAGCTATTTCCTTTTCCGTTTATTTTGCTTTCTTTACTTTGCATCTTTATCCTAAATATACCAAAAATATTATCTTATCACATCTATCAGATCTCACTTTCGTAAGTGACCGTGAAGGGATTGACAACCCCTTTATTGCGTTGGTTGCGAGGATTTTATTTGTTTCTGTAGGTGCGAGGGACTCGTGCGTGGCCTCCTACTAGATTGATACCTTGGTTCTCAAAAACTGAGGGAAATACTTACGCTACTTTGCTACATCGCCCTTTCCTCTTCAAGGGAAAACCAACGCAGTGCTCAAGAGGTAGCACGGCATATGGTGCCTTACATATTTGATCTGAAAAAGATCCCTTGTGTGACACGGAGAATCGCTAAAGACTCCAAGAAATCATCAAGTGGTTGACCAGCTCACGCCACGTCATGACAGTCAGTTTTCGGTTTTCTCTACTGAGGTGCTCGTCTGGTTTAGACCAAGGCACAATCACAGTAGTTCTCCCTTTACTACCCTAGCCGATAGAGCGGAACGTAGGGTAGCAAGCACAGGAGCCGGGCAACCCAACTATTGACCCAAGACAATGATTTGGAGCTGATGCATATAAGGCCAAACTTGCGACGCCGAAGTATGCTATAGAGTTGTTCAGACTTTTACTGGCAACTCATTTGCTCCCACGCCAAGCCCCTGGCAGGTTATGCCAAGGTATTTCTGTGAAATAACCATAGGAGCCATATTTGTTGGGGAAACAACGCGGGTGATTACTTCGGATATTGTTTAATGGGAACTGAATGATATGCCAATGATTACTTATGATATATATATATATAAGACATCCTCCCGGCTATTTGACATGCTCGGGGTTGGAGGCGGAGGAACAGGCATAGTACAGGCTCGAGAAATAGAGAGTGCGGTCTACAAAAAGTTATTTTGGACCTCCTGTCGCACGTCTGCGCTGCCAGTCCTCAGTGGGGGGAATCCTTGATGGAAATAGCCCCTTAGGTGAGTGTACGGATCCGGACTCCGATAGAGCCAGTTTCTGATGTTTATCCTGTTCGTCACCTGTTTTTAAAGGATAGCGAAGGAAGAAAAATAAAAAGAAATAATAATAAAGAAGTTACTGGAGTACTTGCAGGCTTGTCCGTATTGTGCTTCCGCCAATTCCCATGGTATCTTGAGTGCGTAATGATGTATGCGCGGTACAAACTTTGTAGGTGTACGGAGTGGGCGGCGGAAGCCGGGTTGCTATTTCCGTTCTAGGAGTAGTTGATCCTCGTGTGGAGACTGCTTCTGACCCCCGGTGTTTCGTTGGTGAACCTTTCCGTCATCCCTGTCGCTTGGCGGCCTCCTCCCCCTGTGTTCGACGTTGAGCTTGCCGGCCTATTTAAAGACCCAGCAGTTTCTGTTGGTATGATTAGCTGGTTTATCGGGTGGCCATGAATCTGGCAGGGTCGGTCCAATATCCTGTCCATGTTGGATGGTTCGTCTCGATTCGCCTTGAATGGCTTCTTCCGCTAACCGGGCTTGGGGTTGCTGAATCCGGTGTTGACCGCTGTGTCGCCTGATCTTTCATTGTCATTGTGACTGTTGTTTTTGCTTCCTCGTGGCTTGCTGTTGCCGTCTCGGATTTCGGAGGTGCCCTGGTTGTTGGCGCTATTGCTTCTATGAGTGAGACAGTTGTCTTCTTCCGTGCAAAAGCGGATCATCAGAGCAGTGCGGGCTGTCATGGATTTAGGTCCTTCTTGGCCGAGGTGGCGTGCAAGCCATTCGTCCCGGACGCTGTGTCTGAAAGCCACAAGGGCTTCCGCGTCTGGATAGTCGACGATTTGGTTCTTTTTGACTAAGAACTGAGTCCAGAGCTCCCTGGCTGATTCTCCGGGCTGTTGGACAATGTGACTTAGGTCATCAGCATCCGGTGGCCGGACATGTGTTCCTCGGAAGTTATCAAGGAAGGCCTCTTCCAAGTCCTCCTAGCTGCCTATGGAGTTTTCAGGCAGGTTGTTTAACCCATACCGAGCTGGTCCTTTTAGTTTTAGTGGGAGGTATTTTATGGCGTGGAGGTCGTCCCCACGGGCCATGTGGATGTGGAGGATGAAATCTTGTATCCATACCGCGGGATCGGTTGTCCCGTCATATGATTCAATATTGACAGGTTTCAATCCTTCAGGGAATTCATGATCCATTACTTCATTAGTGAAGCAAAACGGGTGTGCGGCGCCTCTATGTTGGGCGACACTGCGATGTAACTCCGAAAGAGTCCCTTTGTGGTTTTCGGATCGGGTGTGGCGAGGTTTGACACGTCCGAATAGGTAGCCATCATCGCGTGTTGAAGCATGCTTTCGCGATCCGTAGATCGGTCTTGCGTTTTCTGCTCTATTGTCCAAGTCCCTCTTTAGGTTGTCTGGGTAATCGTGACCTGCGTTGTTCTTGCTTTTACGGCGAGGTGGGGCGGTCTGGTGTTCGGCTTGAGTTGCCTCTTTATCCCGACAGAGTTGTCGGCGACCTGCCACATTGTGTGACGATGGTATGGGCTCCAACGCCCCGTCATCGGACTGGTATAGCGACCTGTGCTTTGGGTAGCTTTTGGCTAGGTCCTTACGGTCATATTCTTCGGCGACCAGGACTTCGGTCCATCTGTCATTGAGTAGGTCTTGGTCAGCTTGAAGCTGCTGCTGCTTCTTTTTCAGGCTCCTTGTCGTAGCTATCATCCTGTTCTTGAAGCGCTCCTGCTCAAGGGGCTCTTCGGGTACGATGAAGTCTTCGTCGCCGAGGCTTACCTCATCTTTGGAGAGGGAAGGTAGTTGTCGTCCTCCGAACCATCGCTAGGCGGGGCCTGTTCATCAGGGCTGGCTTGCCCGTTTTCCTGTTCCTCCTGCTCGGATATTGCTCCCACAGGGTCTTCATTGCTTTCGGTGCTGTCCGGAATACTATTTTCTCCAGCGCCATCGTTGTTGCGGCGTGACTTGTGGCGGCGTTTGGGGCGCCGGAACTTAGACTGTGTCTCAGGAGTTTTAACTGGATCTCCCTTGTCTTTGCCGTGAGGCTTTTTAAGTGTATCGATCATGTATACGTCATATGAAGGGGTGGCCGTCCCACGCCTGATGAGGGTCTTGGCCTTGCTCCTTATCGGCATCGTCTATACCGTCAATGTCTTCAGAGCCAGAAGCGGGCATGTCGGTTAAATCCTCGACAGTGGCTATGATGTGGGTGGCGGGTGGGAAGCGAAATTTCCCATCATCAGCCTCTGGCTCGAACCGAACATAGTTCGGTTGTGAGTCCTTTTCCAAGGACAAGTTCTTTAAAGAGTTTAGCACATCACCCAAAGGTGAGTGCTGGAAGATGTCTGCGGCGCTAAATTCGAAAATCGGTAACCGATCCAGCTCGGTGTCCGCAGGCGTGCCCGGTCCGGAACTTATAGCCGGAGACGAGTCCGGAGTTCCATCGACGCAAATATTGCGGGGCGTCGACCCGTGTGTGGCTCCAACGCCGCGGACTCTGTGGCCTCGGATGGCACAATCTGCTCTGGTTCTAAGGCCGTTGCAGCAACCTGGACCATCTTCTGGATGTGATCCGATGACAGATTTAAGTCATGTTCATCGGGGTGAGGGGGAGCGATCGCTGCGGTCTCAAATCCATTGAAGATCAAGTCTCCACGGATATCCGTGACATAGTTCAAGCTTCCAAATCTGACCTGGTGGCTGGGGGCGTAGCTATTGATCTGCTCCAGATGACCAAGCGAGTTGGCCCGCAGTACGAAGCCGCCGAACATGAAAATCTATCCGGGGAGGAAGGTTTCTTCTTGGACAGCGTCACTATAGATGATTGAAGGGGCCATCGAACCTTTCGTTGACGACACAGTGGAACTCTCAATGAAAGCACCAATGTCGGTGTCAAAACCGGCGGATCTCGGGTAGGGGGTCCCGAACAGTGTGTCCAGGATCGATGGTAACAGGAGACGGAGGACACGATGTTTACCCAAGTTCGGGCCCTCTCTATGGAGGTAATACCCTACGTTCTGCTTGATTGATCTTGATGAATATGAGTGTTACAAGAGTTGATATACCACGAGATCGTAATGGCTAAACCCTAGAAGCCTAGCCTGTATGACTATGGTAATGAGTATATCCTTTCCCGACTAACCCCTTCGGTTTATATAGACACCGGGGGGGAGGGGGAATCTAGGGTTACATAGAGTCAGTTACATAAAAAGGAATCTTCATAGTCGGTCGCCAATCTTGCCTTCCACGCCAAGGAGAGTCCAATCTGGACACAGGTACAGTCTTCGGCCTTCATGTCTTCACAGCTCATCAGTCCGGCCCATAGATAACAGGCCGGACGCCCGAGGACCCCTTAGTCCAGGACTCCCTTACTCGTCGCCCCTCGCCGCCCGCTAAGCCGCTCACCGCCGCCGCAGCTCAGCCGCGCCTGTTGTGCGCACTTGCGCCCCGCGCCCCCGCTGCACTCTGTCGTCGGTGCCCCTCGTCACTGTCGCCTCTCCCCCTCATGCCTCCTGGCCGCCGCGGCCGCCTCTGCTCACCGCGGCCTGCTGCGAGCGTCGGTGCCCCCCCCCGTCGCGCTCGCCTTCGGCGCCCCCATCACCCGGGCCGCACCCTGCCCCCCGCTGCAGTCGCCTCACCGCCGGTGCCGCCGGACGCGCGTGCCCATGCGGCCTCATTCTGCTGCACCCCCCTGCGGGCGAGCGCCCGCCCCATTTCGCCAGCGCCCGACCCGCTAGGCCCCCAGGGGCCTATGACAAAGGGCCCCATACCCCAGAACGATTAAAAAAGAATTTAAAAAATAAATAAGAATGTTAATTAATTAATTAATTAATCAATCAAATCAATTAATTATGTTTAATAAACCTAATTAATTGACTAACCTAACTATTCTGATTAATTAAACTAGTTAGCTTGGTTAATTAGTTAACAGACAATGACGTGTGGGACCCAGACGTCGGTTTGACCGGTCAAGGGTCAAAGTTGACCGTTGACGTCAGGCCGACATCATGCTGACGTCATAATTGTATTTTCTCAATTAAATAATTAAATAAATTCTAAAAAATGATTAAATCTTTTAAAATTAATATAAGATAAACTGTAGCTCGGTTGAAAAAACTTTGTACATAAAAGTTGCTCAGAAGACGAATCCGAACACGCAGCCCGTTCGTCCGCCACACACTCCTAGCATAGCAAACACGCAACTTTCCCCTCTAGTTCATCTGTCCGAAAACGCGAAACACTGGGGATACTTTCCCGGATGTTTCCCCCCTTCGCCGGAATCACCTCCTACTGCGTTAGGGCACGCCTAGCATCGCTCTTGTCATGTCATGCATCATTATGCATCTGTTTGCATTGTATTCATTGTTTCTTCCCGTCTTCTCTCCGGTAGACTATGAGACTGACGCCGCTGCTGGTGTCCT
>NC_041390.1:491982874-491996500 GCF_002162155.2 Triticum dicoccoides | reverse complement strand
CAGATATCGCCTATTCTTCTCTCTACTGCTTGCATTAGAGTAGTGTAGCATGTTACTGCTTTCCGTTCATCCTATCCTGATGCATAGCCTGTCTTTGCTAGTACTGTTGTTACCTTTACCTGCAATCCTAAATGCTTAGTATAGGATGCTAGTATTCCATCAGTGGCCCTACATTCTTGTCCGTCTGCCATGCTATACTATCGGGCCGTGATCACTCAGGAGGTGATCACGGGTATATACTTATATACATAATACATGATATATGTTGTGACTAAAGTCGGGTTGGCTCGTAGAGTACCCGTGAGTGATTCACGGATTGGGATCGAAAGGACGTTTGTCCTGACGGCCCTCTGAGTGGACCTTTGTGGCGGAGCGACATGGCAGGTTGAGACCACCTAGGAGAGAGGTGGGCGTAGCCCTGGTCGGCGTCTGTGGTGAATTCAATTAACATGCTTAACGAGATCTTGGTATTTGAGTTGAGCCTGGCCACTGGCCTATATGCACTAGCCAACTATGCGGGAACAGTTATGGGCACTCGTCGTCGTGGTATCAGCCGAAGCCTTCTTGACGTCAGCGACTGAGCGGCACGCGTCGGATTGGGCTGGAACGTCTGCTCTTGTATTAGGGAGGCTAGGTCTGCTTCCGGCTGCGTTCGCAATGTGCGGGTGTGCAATGGGCGATGGGTTCAGACCCCTACGCGGATAGGATTTAGACTGGCATGATGTCCTCTGTGTTGTGCCTAGGTGGGGCTGTGACGTGTTGATCCTCCGAGGCCGGGCATGACCCAGGAAAGTGTGTCCGACCAAAGGAGATAGAGCGTGTTGGGAAATGTGGTGCACCCCAACAGGGAAGTTTATCTATTCAAATAGCCGTGTCCCTCGGTAAAAGGACGATTCGGAGTTGTACCTTGACCTTATGACAACTAGAACCAAATACTTAATAAAACACACCCTTCCAAGTGCCATATGCAGCCGGTGATCGCTCTCTCACAGGGCGACGAGGGGAGGATCGCCGGGTAGGATTATGCTATGCGATGATACTTGGTTAGCTTACCATCTACTCTCTTCTACTGCTTTAGATGGAGGCTGCCAGAAGCATAGTCTTTGATAAGACTAGCTATCCCCCTCTTATTCTGGCATTCTACAGTTCAGTCCACAGATACTATCCATTTCATTGAAACCAATGCATATGTAGTATAGATCCTTGCTTGGGAGTACTTTGGATGAGTACTCACGGTTGCTTTGCTCCCTCCTTTTCCCCTTTCTATACCCGGTTGTTGCGACCAGATGTTGGAGCCCAGGAGCCAGACGCCACCAACGACGACTCCTACTACACTGGAGGTGCCTACTACTACGTGTCGGCCACCGACGACGACCAGGCGTAGTTTAGGAGGATCCCAGACAGGAGGCCTGCGCCTCTTTCGATCTGTCTTCTAGTTTGTGCTAGCCATCTTATGACAACTTGTTTAACTTATGTCTGTACTCAGATATTGTTGCTTCCGCTGACTCGTCTATGATCGAGCTCTTGTATTCAAGCCCTCGAGGCCCCTGGCTTGTAATATGATGCTTGTATGACTTATTTTATTTTTTAGAGTTGTGTTGTGATATCTTCCCGTGAGTCCCTGATCTTGATAGTACATGTTTGCGTGGATGATTAGTGTACGATTGAATCGGGGGCGTCACATAGAGCGTATCATATCATGGAGTTTGGATGCACCGGCGAAGTTTGCACCGACTCTCGAGGTTAGAAAGGGCAATGCATGGTACCGAAGAGGCTAGCAAACTGCGGAAAGGTGAGAGTGCATTCAATCCATGGACTCAAATTAGTCATAAAGAACTCATATACTTATTGCAAAAGTTTATTAGCCCTCAAAGCAAAATACCACTACACATGCCCCTAGGGGGATAGATTGGTAGGAAAATACCATCGCTTGGCCCCGACCGCCAGTCATAAGGAAGACAATCAATAATAAATCATGCTCCAACTTCATAGCATAACGAGAGACTATATATGCATGCTTCAGGCATCACAAACCTTAACACCAATATTCCAACTAAACCACAATCATTCACTAGTACCTCCCACATATTATCATCTCTATATCGCAAAACTATTGCAAGGAATCAAACATATCATATTCAGTGATCTACAAGTTTTATATAGGATTTTAGGACTAACCATGTGAATGACCAATTCCTGTTGACTCTTTAAATATATATATAAGTGAAGCAAGAGAGTTTAATTCTTTCTACAAAAGGCTTGCACTCGCTCTAATAAATATAAGTGAAGCAAAAGAGCATTCTACAAATAATGGTTTTCTATGTGTAGAGAAACATGCAATCCAAACTTCATATGATATAAGTGAAGCACATGAAGCATTCTATAATGCCATACTCAAATGATATAAGTGAAGTGCAATGAACATTCTATAAATTAACCAAGGACTATCTCATACCAGCATGGTGCATCACTAAAAGAAAATGAAAAAGCGCACGAGGCTCCAAGAATTTACGCGTATCATGTGAACAAAACAAAAACCGAAACATACCGATACTTGTTGAAAAAAGATAGGATGCCTTCCGGGGCATCCCAAGCTTAGACGCTTGAGTCTCCTTGAATATTTACTTGGGGTGTGATGACCCACAAGTATAGGGGATCTATCGTAGTCCTTCCGATAAGTAAGAGTGTCGAACCCAACGAGGAGCAGAAGTAAATGATAAACGGTTTTCAGCAAGGTATTCTCTACAAGTACTGAAATAAGTGGTAAGAGATAGTTTTGTGATGAGATAATTTGTAACGAGCAACAAGTAACAAAAGTAAATAAAGTGCAGCAAGGTGGCCCAATCCTTTTTGTAGCAAAGGACAAGCCTGGACAAACTCTTATATAAGGAAAAGCGCTCCCGAGGACACATGGGAATAAAGTGCGTGAGTAATTCCATCGTAGGCTTGCTGGACGGTGATGGGCTGGATGAGATTTATCATGTAATCAAGTTAGTTTTGTTAGGGTTTGATCCCTAGTATCCACTATGTTCTGAGATTGATGTTGCTATGACTTTGCTATGCTTAATGCTTGTCACTAGGGCCCGAGTGCGATGATTTCAGATCTGAACCTATTATGTTTTCATGAATATATGTGAGTTATTGATCCTATCTTGCAAGTCTATAGTCACCTACTATGTGTTATGATCCGGCAACCCCGAAGTGATAATAATCGGGACCACTCCCGGTGATGACCATAGTTTGAGGAGTTCATGTATTCACTATGTGCTAATGCTTTGTTCCGGTTCTCTATTAAAAGGAGGCCTTAATATCCCTTAGTTTCCGATAGGACCCCGCTGCCACGAGAGGGTAGGACAAAAGATGGCATGCAAGTTCTTTTCCGTAAGCACGTATGACTATATACGGAATACATGCCTACATTACATTGATGAATTGGAGCTAGTTCTGTGTCACCCTATGTTATGACTATTACATGATGAACCGCATCCGGCATAATTATCCATCACTCATCCGGTGCCTATGAGTTTTCCATATACTGGTTTACGCTTATTTACTTTCCCGCTGCTACTATTACAATCACTACAAAATACCAAAAACATTACTTTTACTGTCTTTACTTTTGTTGCTGCTACCACCACTATCATATTACTGTGCTACTAAACACTTTGCTGCAGATACTAAGTTTCCAGGTGTGCTTAAATTGACAACTCAGCTGCTAATACTTGAGAATATTCTTTGGCTCCCCTTGTGTCGAATCAATAAATTTGGGTTGAATACTCTACCCTCGAAAGCTGTTGCGATCCCCTATACTTGTGGGTTATCAAGACTAATTTCTGGTGCAGTTGCCGAGGAGCATAGCTCTATTCTTTGAGTCACTTGGGATTTATATCTGCTGGACACTATGAAGAACTTGAAAGACGCTAAGACAACAATTTATCCCTCAACTACGAGGGGAGGTAAGGAACTGCCATCTAGCTTTGCACTTGATTCACCTTCTATTATGAGTAAGCTAGCGACACCTAAACCTGCTTCTGCTATTCGTTCCGATATGTCGCATGATATTGATGATGCCACTTCTGCTATGCATGATACTTATGATGAAACTGCTTCTATGCCTGATACTACTGTGCCCCTTGGTGAATTTCTTGATGAACAAATTGCTAGGGCTAGAGAAAAAGAAATTATTGAATCTGAATACGATGATGATAGTGATGAAGAAAATATGCATGTTATTCCTGAGGGTTATGTTTTTGATAAAGAATCTTCTTTAGCTATTTTAGCTTGCAGGGATAGATATGAGCTTAAGAGGTTATTAGCTAAATGGAACAAAGAATCACTTAGAGATAAAATGAAACCCGGCCCTGCTTTTGCTACTTCACCTATATGTGTTCCTGATAAGGGTTATGAATTCTCTGTTGATCCTGGTATAATTACTTTGGTTGAATCTGATCCGCTTTATGGCTATGAATCTGAAACTGTTGTGGCACATGTTACTTAGTTAAATGATATAGCCGCCATGTTTACTAATGATGAGAGATCGCGTTACTTTTATATACTCAAAATATTTCCGTTCTCATTAAAGGGTGATGCTAAGATATGGTTTAATTCTCTTGATCCTGGTTGTGTGCGTAGTCCCCAAGATATGATTTATTACTTCTCTGCTAAATATTTCCCTGCTCATAAGAAACAAGCTGCTTTGAGGGAAATATACAACTTTGTGCAAATTAAAGAAGAGAGTCTCCCACAAGCTTGGGGGAGGCTTCTAAAGTTACTTAATGATTTGCCTGATCATCCTCTTAAGAAACCTAAAATACTTGATATCTTTTATAATGGACTAACCGATGCTTCCAGAGATTACCTGGATAGTTGTGCTGGTTCTCTTTTCAGGGAAAGAACACCGGATGAAGCTGAAATTCTATTGAATAATATGTTGACAAATGAAAATAATTGGGCACCTCCTGAGCCAGCTCCTCAGCCAGCTCCTACTCCAATTACCAAGTCTATTCCTAAACCAACTCCGAAGAAGAGAGGTGTTCTATTTCTCAGTCCCAAAGATATGCAAGAGGCAAAGAAATCTATGAAAGAAAAAGGTATTAAAGTTGAAGATGTTAAGAATTTACCTCCTATTGAAGAAATACATTGTCTTAATATACCGCCTGTTGAAGAAACATATGATCTCAATTCTTTATTTACTGAAGAACCTCCTGATCCCGATATCCCGACACAGGTAGTAAAGGTAAATTCTCTCTATAGATATGATAAAGCTGAAGTCCCTCCTACTAAAATTGCTAGTCAGTGCTTGGATGAGTTTGATAACTTTATGTTTAAGCAAGACGACTTCAATGCTTATTTTGGTAGACAATTAAAAGAAAATGCTTATATGATTAGACGCTTGGGTGATTATATGGCTAATATTAAAGGTGAACTTAAACTTGTTAGCAAACATGCTTCTATGGTTACCACTCAAGTAGAACAAGTACTTAAGGCTCAAAAAGAAGTGCTTGATGAAATGAATAGTAAGAAAAATGATTATGTTGTTAGAGTGGCTACTAGAACTGGTAGAATGACTCAGGAACCTTTGTATCCTGAAGGCCACCCTAAGAGAATCGAGCAAGATTCTCAAAGAAATAATATTAATGTTCCTAGTTCTTCTAAAAAGAAGAAGAAGAAAAATGATAGAACTGTGCAAACTTCTAGTGAACCTACTGCTGAACCACCTGATAATCCAAATGATATCTCTATGTCTGATGTTGAAACACAATCTGGTAATGAACATGAACCTAATGAAAATATTAATGATGATGTTCATGATGATGCTCAACCTAGTAATGATAATGATGTAGAAATTGAACCTGCTGTTGATCTTGATAACCCACAATCAAAGAATCAACGTTATGATAAAAGAGACTTTGTTGCTAGGAAACATGGTAAAGAAAGGGAACCTTGGGTTCAGAAACCCATGCCTTTTCCTCCGAAAACATCCAAGAAAAAGGATGATGAGGATTTTGAGCACTTTGCTAAAATGATTAGGCCTATCTTTTTGCGTATGCGATTAACTGATGTGCTCAAAACAAATCCTTATGCTAAATATATGAAGGATATCATTACTAATAAAAGAAAGACACCGGAAGCTGAAATTTCCACCATGCTTGCTAATTATACTTTTAAGGGTGGAATACCAAAGAAACTTGGAGACCCCGGAGTACCTACTATACCTTGCTCCATTAAAAGAAATTATATTAAAACTGCTTTATGTGATCTTGGAGCCGGTGTTAGTGTTATGCCTCTCTCTTTATACCGTAGACTTGACTTGAATAAGTTCACACCTACTGAAATATCTTTGCAAATGGCTGATAAATCAACTGCTATACCTGTCGGTATCTGTGAGGATGTGCCTATTGTGGTTGCAAACGTTACTATTTTAACGGACTTTGTTATTCTTGATATTCCCGAGGATGATAGTATGTCTATTATTCTTGGAAGACCTTTTCTTAATACTGCAGGGGCTGTTATTGATTGCAACAAAGGCAATATCACTTTTCACGTTAATGGTAATGAGCATACGGTACACTTTCCGAGGAAACAACCTCAAGTTCATAGTATCAACTCCATTGGAAAAATTCCATCGATTATAATTGGAGGTTTTGAATTTCCTCTTCCTACTGTCAAAAAGAAATATGATATACTTATTATTGGGGATGTGCATATCCCCGTTGAGGTAACTTAGTGTTATTCAAAATTTCTCCGGTTTCATGATTATTGGAATGAGTTTGTTAACAAGACTTGCTCAACCTTGTTAGTGGATTCTTTTTGATGAGCATGAGATGGATGAAACTAGAAGCACAAAGTTCTGTACCTTTCTGTTAATTAGTAGAAATAAAGTAAAAATAGTATTTTTCTGTCTGTTTCCTGGCTTATCCGTGCAATATAAAAATATCCCGAAAATAAAAGTCCTCAGAATGCCATGCCAATTTAATATGATTTTTTCGGGAATATTTGAGGATTTACCGTGCAAAAATTACCGCGGGAGGAGCTGCCACCTGGCCACGAGGGTGGTGGGCGCCCCCCCCCCTTAGGGCGCGCGCCCTGCCTCGTGGGCCCACGGTGGCCCTCCTCTACTTATCCCAGCACCCATCTTCTTCCTCTGTCTCACACAAACCCGAAAAACCATCTCAAGCATGAGTTCCAGCCACTTTTGCTGTGATTTTCGATCTCCTTGCTCAAAGCACCTCTCGCAAAACTGCTTGGGGAGATTGTTCCTTAGTATGTGACTCCTCCATTGGTCCAATTAGTTTTCGTTCTAGTGCTTTATTCTTTGCAAATTTGTGCTGCATAGGTGACCATGTTCTTGAGCTTGCATGCCAAATTTATATGGTTCCAAGTAGTTCTAATGCTTCATATAGGCTCTAGGCACTTGTAGGAGTAGTTGCTATCAGTTTTATTGAAGTTGGTTCACTTTTGTTTGAAGTTACTAAAAATTTCAGATTATTTCAAAAAAATAATGAGGAGACTTTTGAGGGGTTCATCGAGCCGAAGCTCAAAGGATAAACAAAATGAAGAAGCTCAGAGGCCCAAATATAATTTACCTCGTACCGCGGAGATCCGGCCGTGTGAATGGCCTTGTGATAATTTCTTGAGAGAGGCCGGGATTTATGAGGATTTCTATTCATTGATTAAGAATGCTGGCCTCACCGACTTCGTCCGTGACCAACGTCCACAGTATCTCTTACTCACAAATACTTTTGTGCAAAACTTCTACTTTTCCCCTAAAGAGTCACCTCCTTCAGTAGAGTTTCATTTATATGACGCTGTGAAGAAAATGCCATTGTCTGAATTTTGTGCAGTCTGCAACATACCTCCTGATGGTATCTTAGAGGAACCACCTCGTAAAGAGTTGGAACCATTTATTAACCTTATCTCTGTGGGAGAAACCAGGAAGGTTTCTGATGCAAGAATCACTAGCATGCATTTTCCTGTGTTACGCTATTTTGCTTTATTTGCTAGTCGATGCTTGATTGGTCGTGGGGGGAACCTTAGTGTTCCTGATATTATTATTCTGTTCCATGGTTTATACCGCGACAACACTGTCAGTATGGGCGGAATTATTGCTAGGCGGTTGACTCTGAACCGTACTAAAGGCCCCATCTTTGGAGGCATTTATGCTTCTCGCCTTGCTGCACACTTTAACATAGCTATTAGGCATTATGAGAAAGAAGAAAAATTGCTGCCTAATGCTTATCTAGACTATAAGAGCATGATAGCCCATGATTTTCTTGTTAAGGACGGGAATGGAGAGCTCAAATATAAGTTATACTTTGATAAACATTATCCTGAGACTATTACGTTGCCTGCTCCTTCTTTGTTTAATTTTGTAGGACCCTACCTCGTTACGTGGGCTGTCGTCCAAGATTACAAGAATCCTGCACCAACCCCGGAACAGGAACCACAAGATGAGCCTCCACGACAATCTGTTTATTCTTGGGATCCAGAGATGACTGTCAGCCAGTGGCAGTCAGAGTCTTCTTCTTCATCACAGTATGATCTCAACTATTCTTCGTCGCGGTACGACCCCAGCTACACTTACGGGTATCCGCCAGGCTATCCCTGGCAATAGACCAACTTAGGCCAAAAGCCTAAGCTTGGGGGAGTACGTATTTCTCACCGACATTACATTTATGTTCACACACACTCATGGCTAGATGTCGGTGCTCATACTCTTTCACTGTAATATCCATACTAGTTTATTTTCTTTTTCCTGCTTTCTTCTTGTGTGTTTGTTAAACCTTAAGAAAAACCAAAAAAAAATTAGTAGTAGTTTATTTTTTTGCTGTAGTAGTAATAATTAAAAAGGAAACCCAAAAATATTTCCCGTTTTTCTTTTGCTTGTTGGGAGCTTTCCCGTGTAAATAGTTTTATTTATTTTCTTTTCTTTGGGGGTCAGTAGGAGAAGACTAGAATTAAATTGTTGAAGTGGCTCTTATATGCATTATTGTTGAATTAACCCAAAGCCCATATTGCCTTGTCTTCTCTTATTTATTGAATGCTCGCAGATTCCAGCTTAGTCCAATGCACATGCACTCTTATTATTATTCACATCGTTTGGTCGTGCAAGTGAAAGGCAATTATGATGATATATGATGGGCTGACTGAGATGAGAAAAGCTGGTATGAACTCGACCTCTTTTGTTTTTGTAAATATAATGAGCCCCTCGTTCTTGATTCAGCTTATTATGAATAAACATGTTTGCAATGACAATTAGAGATCATAGTTGCTTGTGCCATGCTTGATTAGCTATGAGTTATAATGGTTTACCTTGCATGCCAACATGCTATTGAGATGGTTATGATGCGGTATGATGGGGTGGTATCCTCCTTTGAATGATTTAAGTGACTTGACTTGGCACATGTTCACGCATGTAGTTGAAACAAAATCAACATAGCCTTCACGATATTTATGTTCATGGTGGATTATATCCTACTCATGCTTGCATCCAATGTTTATTAATTTTAATGCATGTACATGGCTGTTGTCGCTCTCTAGTTGGTCGCTTCCCAGTCTTTTGCTAGCCTTCACTTGTACTAAGCGGGAATACTGCTTGTGCATCCAATCCCTTAAACCCCAGAGTTATTCCAGATGAGTCCACTATACCTTCCTATATGCGGTATCTACCTGCCGTTCCAAGTAAATTTGTGTGTGCCAAACTCTAAACCTTCAAATAAACATTCTATTTTGTATGCTCGAATAGCTCATGTATCAACCAAGGCTGTCCTTATCTTCCGTGTTAGGCGGGTTATTCTCAAGAGGAGTGGACTCCGCTCCTCACTCACGAGAAAATGGCTGGTCACCGGGATGCCCAGTCCCATGCTTTAGGCAAACTAAATCAAAATTAATTGTAAACAAAACTCCCCGTGGGACCTGATGTATGTTGGAGACACTCGTTGTTTCGAGCAAGTCATGGATTGATGCTTGTTGGTGGAGGGGAAGTATAAACTTTACCATTCTGTTTGGGAACCGCCTATAATGTGTTTAGCATGGAAGATATCGCCATCTCTTAGTTGTTACGTTGACAATGAAAGTATACCACTCAAAATACAATTTATCTCTATTTCAAAACCGAGCTCTGGCCCCTCTACAAATCCCTGCTTCCCTCTGTGAAGGGCCTATCCATTTACTTTTATGTTGAGTCATCACCCTCTTATTAAAAAGCACTAGCTAGAGAGCACAGCTGTCATTTGCATTCATCACTATTAATCTATGTTGGGTGTGACTATGATTGGATCTCTTTTACCATGAATTACAATATCTAGTCAGTCTTTGATCTTTAAAGGTGCTCTGCATTTATGTTTTGCGGTCTCAGAAAGGGCTAGCGAGATACCATCTTGTTATATCATATTATGATTGTTTTGAGAAAGTGTTGTCATCCGAGATTTATTATTATGGCTTGCTAGTTGATTATGCTATTGATATGAGTAATTATGAGACCTGAGAATTATTTCAAATGTGGTTAGTTATGATATATGCTGAAAACTTGAATGCTGGCTTGACATAGTTACAACAATAAGAGCAAACAGAGTTTGTAAAAGTTTTTCTTTCATTCTTTCAATTTGTCAACTGAATTGCTTAAGGACAAGCAAGGGTTTAAGCTTGGGGGAGTTGATACGTCTCCATCGTATCTACTTTTCCAAACACTTTTGCCCTTATTTTGGAATCTAACTTGTATGATTTGAATGGAACTAACCCAGACTGACGCTGTTTTCAGCAGAATTGCCATGATGTTGTTTTATGTGCAGAAAACAAATATTCTCGGAATGACCTGAAACTCCACGGAACATCTTAGAAAAAATAATAATAAATCCTCGCCAAAGATGAAGACCAGGGGCCCACACCCTGTCCACGAGGGTGGGGGGCGCCCCCGCCCCCGCCCCCTCTAGGGCGCGCCCCCTACCTCGTGGGCCCCCTGGATGCCCTCCGATGCCAACTCCAACTCTATATATTTGCTTTCGGAGAGAAAAAAATTAAAGAGAAGAAATCATCACATTTTACGATACGGAGCCGCCGCCAAGCCCTAAAACCTCTTGGGAGGGCTGATCTGGAGTCCGTTCGGGGCTCCAAAGAGGGGGATTTGTCGCCGTCGTCATCATCAACCATCCTCCATCACCAATTTCATGATGCTCACCGCCGTGCATGAGTAATTCCAACGTAGGCTTGCTGGACAGTGATGGGTTGGATGAGATTTATCATGTAATGGAGTTAGTTTTGTTAGGGTTTGATCCCCTAGTATCCACTATGTTCTGAGATTGATGTTGCTATGACTTTGCTGTGCTTAATGCTTGTCACTAGGGCCCGAGTGCGATGATTTCAGATCTGAACCTATTATGTTTTCATGAATATATGTGAGTTATTGATCCTATCTTGCAAGTCTATAGTCACCTACTATGTGTTATGATCCGGCAACCCCGAAGTGACAATAATCGGGACCACTCCCGGTGATGACCATAGTTTGAGGAGTTCATGTATTCACTATGTGCTAATGCTTTGTTCCGGTTCTCTATTAAAAGGAGGCCTTAATATCCCTTAGTTTCCGATAGGACCCCGCTGCCACGGGAGGGTAGGACAAAAGATGTCATGCAAGTTCTTTTTCGTAAGCACGTATGACTATATACGGAATACATGCCTACATTACATTGATGAATTGGAACTAGTTCTGTGTCACCCTATGTTATGACTGTTACATGATGAACCGCATCCGGCATAATTATCCATCACTGATCCGGTGCCTACGAGTTTTCCATATACTGGTTTACGCTTATTTACTTTCCCGTTGCTACTGTTACAATCACTACAAAATACCAAAAACATTACTTTTACTGTCTTTACTTTTGTTGCTGCTACCACCACTATCATATTACTGTGCTACTAAACACTTTGCTGCAGATACTAAGTTTCCAGGTGTGGTTGAATTGACAACTCAGCTGCTAATACTTGAGAATATTCTTTGGCTCCCCTTGTGTCGAATCAATAAATTTGGGTTGAATACTCTACCCTCGAAAGTTGTTGCGCTCCCCTATACTTGTGGGTTATCAGAGAGCCACCAGGGGGCCCACGAGGTAGGGGGCGCACCGTAGGGGGGCACCCCCCACCCTCGTGAGAAGGGTGTGGGCCCCCTGGTCTTCATATTTGGCAAGGATTTTTCATTGTTTATTATAAGGTGTTCCGTGGAGTTTCAGGACTTTTGGAGTTGTGTAGAATAGGTCTCTAATATTTGCTCCTTTTCCAGCCCAGAATTCCAGCTGCCGGCATTCTCCCTCCTTATGTAAACCTTGTAAAATAAGAGAGAATAGCCATAAGTATTGTGATATAAAGTGAAATAACAGTCCATAATGCGATAAATATTGATATAAAAGCATGATGCAAAATGGACGTATCAGCTCCCCCAAGCTTAGACCTCGCTTGTCCTCAAGTGAAAAGCCGAAATCGAAAAATATGTCCACATGTTTAGAGATGAAGGTGTAGATAAAAATAAAATACGGACATGGGGGCATCATGATCATTCTTACAACAACAACTTATATAATTTTTGTCATATGATATCTAATGCTAGAGTAATAATTCAATCACAATATCAAGTATGAATCGTAAACTTCATTGAAAACTAACAAACTACAATCTCGGTCATTGAAGCAATTGCAATTTATCATAACATAGGAAAGAGTCAATGTATAAGAGCTTTTCAGCAAGTCCATATACTCAACTATCATATAATCTTTCACAATTGCTGACACTCATGCAATACTTATGGGTGTGGAGTTTTAATCGGACACAGAGAAAGATAGGGGCTTATAGTCTTGCCTCCCAACGTTTTACCTCAAGGGTAATGTCAACAGTAATAGTTCATGAAAACTCACATCCAATTAGCCATATATACCAGGATCTTTCCAACATACTATGCTTGCCAAAGGATAAAATGTAAAAAGGAAGCGTGAAGATCACCATGACTCTTGCATAAGGTAGAAGATAATGATAAAAGATAGGCCCTTCGCAGAGGGAAGCAGAGGTTGCCATGCGCTTTTATGGTTGGATGCACAAAATCTTAATGCGAAAGAACGTCACTTTATATTGCCCCTTGTGATTGTTGGGGAACGTAGTAATTTCAAAAAAATTCCTACGCACACGCAAGATCATGGTGATGCATAGCAACGAGGGGAGAGTGTGATCTACGTACCTCGTAGATTGACAACGGAAGCGTTTGGTTGATGTAGTCGTACGTCTTCACGGCTCGACCGATCAAGCACCGAAACTACGGCACCTCCGAGTTCTAGCACACGTTCAGCTCGATGACGATCCCCGGACTCCGATCCAGCAAAGTGTCGGGGAAGAGTTCCGTCAGCACAACGGCGTGGTGATGATCTTGATGCACTACTGTCGCAGGGCTTCGCCTAAACACCGCTACAATATTATCGAGGACTATGGTGGCAGGGGGCGCCGCACACGGCTAAGAATATGATCACGTGGATCAACTTGTGTCTCTCTGGGGTGCCCCTACCTCCGTATATAAAGGACTAAAAGGGGGGGTGCGGCCGGCCTAGGAGACGCGCGCCAGGAGAGTCCTACTCCCTCTGGCAGTAG